>NC_083360.1:89528766-89658766 GCF_030254825.1 Meriones unguiculatus | reverse complement strand
AACCAAATGGTCAGCCCCAAAACAAACATATATATCAGTAACACACACATTACTTCTTTGTAACATAAGTAACCTGAAGAGGTTATATTTATATATTTAGGAATATACGTGTGTGTGTGTGTGTGTGTGTGTGTGTGTGTGTGTGTGTGTGTGTTAACACTAAATATAAAAGGAATGGTGAATTTGAAAGAGAGCTGGGAGAGGTATGTGGGAGGGTTTGGAGGGAACAACGGGAAGAAGAAAATTATGTAACTGTACATTGTACTATAATCTCAAACCATAAAAGAAAAACTTCAAAAGTAACTATTATATCACTGCAGCTAGTAGATGGCAGTGATTAGGATATATGGGTATCTCGATGTTATCTTAAAAATAAATATATACTAGTGATCTTAAATAAATAATACACTTCAATACTTAAAAACTTAAAATATGGAAAAACATAAAGATTGCTGAGACAGTGTCTATATATTTCAGTTTGCTGGCACAAGGACCCAAACAGCTCACCCGTCACATTGAGGTTCACGTCACTGAAGCCATCGTCATTAAATGAGCATCGGTAAAGCCCGTCATCTGAAATGCTGATATTACGGATTCTGAGGGCCACTTTGCCCTTCCCAATGGCCTCTTTCACAAACTCTGTGCGATTCGCATATTCAGGTGCAGCTTCCTCGATCCGTTCATGGCCACCTCTATACAGGTAAACAGGTTGGGAGTGGCCACTCCTGAACCAGCCTACCTCCATATGCTCTGTGCTGTGTGGCGGGGTCACCTGGCAGCTGAGCTCAGCCTGGCCCCCTACTCTAGCTAATACGTGTCTCTTGGGAGTAGTTACCATCAACTTCTCTGTGGAAAAACAAAGAGTACCAAAATAAGTCTGAAGCCTAGATTACTCATCTCTAGACTGTTTTAAAAGAAAGAAAGAAAGAAAGAAAGAAAGAAAGAAAGAAAGAAAGAAAGAAAGAAAGAAAGAAAGAAAGAAAGAAAATTAAATACTGCCCACCACACCTATGTGATCCAAATGTTCAGCCTTAATTATACTCCCTATAGTCCATCAGTATTTTATTTTTAAAAAACACAATACCACTTCATTGTACTTTAAAAAGATATTGGAGAACATGCTAGAGCAGAAAGCACAGTAAATTGTTTCTCTGCTTAAAAAACCAGTTATATGGAGAAGGAATTTGCCTGATGTGACTATTGTGGGACTTCACAGGGTATCTAAGCCCTCAGAATTGGTCAATTTCTGGGTACAGTGACCGGATTCCTCAGATACACAACTTAAAGCAGGGGAGGTTTACTTTAGCTCCTGGCTTCCCAGTCATTTCATTTTTATAGAACTACCATTAATTTCTAATTTACAATTTTTTTTTCCTATTTACTTGCTCTAACAATGGAGCGATGAATTTCTGTTCCTTAGATACAGGATGGGTCCCTGGAAGTGTGTCTTAGATTTCACGTCCACATAAAACTGATAAGAAAATAGTAAATGGTCATCATCTTCAGGTTCCTTCCTCCATCTGAAATTAGTGCTAAGCTCTGCCTTCCTCAAAGAAAATTCATCTTTCAGGGGTTGTTCACGAATTCAGAAACCCATAGCTGGCCAGGATGCTGGGAATGGAGGATGCTCTGCACTAAATGCGTCATCTACATCATCCCCTTCAAGGCTCTTGGAACAGTGAAGCCGGGGGTGTGTGTGTGCAGAAAGAATAAAGACACAAATGAGATGTGCAGAAAAAAATCCTTATGGATATGATAGATGTTACACTCATGCAGGCATCTCAGCTGTGGTCATAGATACAATCACTGAACATTACCAAATCCATCAATATTTCATCATAGGTGGGAAAGGAGATCAAGAGTACCTACCTATGCCAGAGGGTCTGTTGAAACTTAATGGTTTCTGTGGCAGGGAATATAATTTCTTCAGTGGTGTAGCAGGGATAAGCTCCTTTTGCTCTAGTAAATAACCTTCCACCCAATCTCATGTGAGCAATCCTAATCAAACTCAAAGGGCCATAGACAAGAAGAAGGTGAAAGTAGGAGTGGGCCTTGATGGGAAGGATGGTGTCATCAAGAGAAGGAAGGAGATGTGAACAGGGAATGGAAGTGAACACAATTTAAATTTACTATATTTGTATACAAAATGGTCAAGGATATTTTGAAAATATTTTTAAAGGAAAAGGTAAATGAAAATTAAGAAATAAACCTCTTACCTGAAGATATCACCACTTGCAGAAGAAGAAAGGACAAACAATATACAGAAAAGTAAGAGAACTCGGGCTTCATCATATCTAGAAATAAGACCAGAGAGAGGCCGTAGACCATGAGACTTGAGACATAGATTGTCTAGACAGACAGATGTTCTTCATAACCATCAAAAGTGTCAATTTTATTACTTTTCCTTTTAGAAAGTAAAGCTTACCAATGCTTGATAGAATGTCTAGTTCTGATTAGGAGATGTCTTCTCAGCACCTTTAGCCCATCAGACGCTTCTGTTGCATCATGCTCTGTGAATCAAGTATGGCTAGACAGTCTGTAGACCATAGGAAAAACCTACCTTATCATGCTGCTAAACTTACATAATATTAACTGACTCCTAATGACTTATCCTTCTACCCAGAGAATAACATATCTCCCAACCATCATCTCAAAAACTTCTATCTTCAATAATTAGTGATTAAAACAGATAACTACAGCTAGCCAAGGTGCAGAAAATAGTGGACTGAAAGATGATTAGCACTAAAGTGACAGATACTTCTCGCTGCTCTCCTGCCATGGCTCAGGGGACATTGCTTAAGAGGAGCCAGAAAGACTATAATAGGAAGAGGTGGTGGATGACTAAAGGGGAAAACCTTCTGGATACCCCAGAGAAGTTACACTTATGACAGTGCGTATAAAACCTGTGCAAACCAAATCTTTGCCAAATAAAGGAGAAAAATGGGCACACAATTTCACTCCTAACCATGGATAAACTGGCAATTGGTAGCTTCTGGGAAAAGAATAGCCAGATGTTTCAGAGAATAAGCATTGGAAAATTGACCACACTCCAGGGAGGACCACACACCCAATCATATCTGGGGAGCATAAAATTCGTCTTGAAGGGATTAAACACAGGTTCAATGTTGAATAAATAGGGAAGGAATAGATATGAGATGACCTGAAGAGTGAATAGGATCGAAACTCATTGTACAACATTGGTAAGTCTCAGCAGCAGTGGAGAAGGGTTCCCCTTTCTCCACATCCTCTCCAGCATGTGTTGTCACTTGAGTTTTTGATCTTAGCCGTTCTGGTGGGTGTAAGGTGAAATCTCATGGTTGTTTTGATTTGCATTTCCCTCATAGCTAAGGATGAACCGTCCTCCATTGCTAGTGGGAATGTAAATTTGTACAACCACTCTGGAAATCAATCTGGCACTTTGTCAGACAAGAATAGTGCTATCTCAAGATCCAGCTATACCACTCCTAGGCATATATCCAAAAGATGCTCAAGTAGAAAACAAGGACATTTGCTCAACCATGTTCTTAGCAGCTTTATTTGTAATAGCCAGAAGCTGGAAATAACCACAAGACCCTCAGTTGAGGAATGGATACAGAAATTGTGGTACATCTACACAATGGAATACTACTCGGCAATTAAAAAAAAGGAAATCATGAAATTTGCAGGCGAATGGTGGGAACAAAAAAAGATTATCCTGAGTGAGGATCCCAGAAGCAGAAAGACACACAGGATATATATTCACTTATAAGTGGATCTTAGACATATAATATAGGATAAACATACTAAAAATCTGTACACTTAAAGAAGCTAAGCAAGAAGGACAACTCTGGGTAAGATGCTCAGTCCTCATTCAGAAAGGCAAAAGGGATGGACATTGGAGAGGGAGAAAACAAGGAACAGGTAAGGAACCTACCACAAAGAGCCTCTGAAAGACTCTACCCTGCAGGGTATCAGAGCATATGCTGAGACTCATAGCCAAACTTTGGGTAGAGTTCAGGGAATCTTATGAAAGAAGGGGGAGGCAGAAAGACCTGGAGGGGTCTGGAGCTACACAAGGAGAACAACAGAACCAAAATATCTGGGCACAGGGGTCTTTTCTGAGACTGATACTCCAACCAAGGACCATGCATGGCGATAACCTAGAACCCCTGCAAAGATGTAGCCCATGGCAGGCTCTGTTTCCAAGTGGGTTCCCTAGTAAAGGGAACAGAGACTGTCTCTGACATGAACTCAGTGGCTGGCTCTTTGATCACTTCCCGCTAATGGTGGAGCAGCCTTACCAGGCCACAGAGGAAGACAATGCAGCCACTCCTGATGAGACCTGATAGACTAGGATCAGATGGAAGGGGAGGAGGACCTCTCCTATTAATGGACTGGGCGGGGGGGCATGGGTGGAAAAAGGGAGGGAGGATGAGATTGGCAGGGGACAACAGAGGGGGTTACAGGTGCAATACAAGGTGAATAAATTGTAATTAATAAAAATTTAAAAGTTGGTAAGTCTCAAAGGACTAAGAAATGCAGATAGATAGATAGATAGATAGATAGATAGATAGATAGATAGATAGAAAAACTTTTGGCATTTGATAAATTGTAACTTCAAGTTTTACTGTAAATTAGCCCTTTATGCAAAAAACATGGTACACACCCAAATTTTAAGTTTAAAGAAATGATGACTTTTATATAAACATAACCAAATCTTTGGATTTGGCATATGTATACATAGAAGTTACTAAAAACTTAACTGGGTAGCCTGTATTTTATCAGGTAAACATACATCACCTTAAAGTCATAGACATGACTTGATTCGTTGTGTAATCATGTCAAGTCAGCCTGCCAGCTAACAACAATGGAGAGGTTCAAACAATAGACATATTAAAAAAGAAATACAGAACTTTGCTAAAGCCCTAGCCGTATGCTCTAGAGGCAAGTCAAGATCAGGAGGAGAAAATCTTTTTGGTCATGGAGATCAGCAAAATCCCTTTACTACTGAAAAAAAAAGTGAGAGATCTACTTGGCCTTTGTGAGATTAATGTGTGAACATTTAAAGTTAATGCTATGTTTTCTATTCACCTGACAAATAACACAAGCCATATAATGCTGCTCCATCATATGATTTATACATTTGATGTGGGGAGGTGATTGGTTAACTTATTATCTGGAAGAGCAGGTTAAAGTCAACAGGAAGACATAATATTAAATGTAATCTCTAAGTGACTGGTATGATTCTGGTATCTCCCTCCATTACCACCCACAACTTTCAGAACAATTAACATAATATTAAAATATTAGAATAATAGAATTAAAGATATCTATTCTTAAAAGCAAATTCCAAGAGAAATAACAGTATAAAAGGACTTGTACCTAGTAATATATTAAAAGTCAGTGGCTTGAAATAACTCAACATTTTTCTGACAGTAAAATTGACAAACAAGCTATAGCTAGCCATATAATCTATGCATCTATAAAAAAGAATGGACCAAATTCTATAACTATTATCTATCAGTCTTTAGAGGATTTAGCAGATTTAAGAATCAGACAAATTAACTGATAAAAAAATAAAAATAAATAAAAAAAATCAGACAAAATTTGTTAATATGTTATAATTAGGACTACTACATAAGCTTCTAGAACATTCATATAATCATTATAAAAGCATATCAGCGGTTTCCTGGGGACAAAGAAAAGAGAATAAAAGGAATGATCCCAAAAGCTCACCAAAACAGTTTTGAAGTCACAGTTACTTGTTATATGAATTGTAGTAACAATTTCTCAATTACACATGTATTTAAAACCTTATAAATTATTTATCTTAAATATAATGCAGACTTCATTTATTTCAATTAAACAGCAATAAATCTGTAAAGAGTACATTTTTAAATAAACAAAGTGATGACTTTTTGGTAAATATTTATGTATACAAACTTGATGATATATGTCTTACTAGATAACTTCCAGTTGGTAAGCAGATCTTACTAACTGGAAAGACCTCTATTGGTGATCTTCAAGTCTAAAACATTGGCCCCACTAAATTTTCTCTATGGATTCTTTATTTTAAAAAAAAAGAATCTGAGGAAATATTATAATTTCTGAAATTCAGGTCACACTGAACCATATCAGACATCTTAATGAAATTTGAAAGCAAATCCAATCTTTTGAAGGATTTCACTGCTTTTCAGATTCACTAAGCCTCACATATTATGAAGAATTGTCTAGGTATTAAGAAATTAGATTAAAACCCTAAGGCTAGATTTGCAGAATAGGAAATACCCTTATCCCCAACCATCATCCATACACAGATCACTTACTTAAGCTCCAGAATTTACAAAGAATGTCTTTCCTGCTTCGTGAAAAGTCCTCAGAGTCTGCAGTTGGTTCATCAAAGCTCCTTCATCACTATTCACCAGCACCTCCTCCAGCTCAGAGTTCTCTCCAGGTCCAACCAGTTTCTTCCAGAGTGATGCATACCACTCGACATTGTAAAATACATATCTGTTTACTGAAATAACTGGAAGATTTCTATTTGTCTTATTTCTATAAAAAGCCCTGGGAGCTCTCTCACACAAACACCATACACTGCAACACTGCTGAACTCTCTGTTGCTTACAGTAGACCTGTTCCAACATGACTTGCTTGTCTCATGATAATATCTGAGACTAGATATGGGTGGGTTTTTTAAAATTATTTCCTCTACATTTTGCTTGAGTACATTAGAAAGACTAACAGCAATGTTGTTTGTATTGACAGTCATATGCTCTTGAAATTAGCATTATAGGGGAGATCCAAAAATGGCAGCTCAGATCACACACTGTGTCTGATGAGCAGGGCAGCAGTGACTGCACATTGGCCAACAGACTGAACTGCGGGCCCCAAAACACCAGAGAGTGGTTGGGTCAGGGAAGAAATAAAGAAAGAAATTAACGACTTCCTAGAATTCAATGAAAATAAAGGCACAACATACCCAAACTTATGAGACACAAAGAAAACAGTGCTAAGAGGAAAGGTCATAGCATTAAGTGCCTTCAAGAAGAAAGTCGACACATCTCAAACAAATAACATAATGGCTCACCTGAAAGCCCTACAATAAAAAGAAGCACACACACCCAAGAGGAGTAGACGGCTGGAAATAATCAAACTCAGGGCTGAAATCAATAAAATAGAAACAAAGAGGACAATTCAAAGAATCAATGAAACCAAGAGCTGGTTCTTTAAGAAAATCAACAAGATAGACAAAACCTTAGACAGACTAACTAAAAGGCAGAGAGACACTATCCAAATCAACAAAATCAGAAATGAAAATGGGGACGTAACAACAGACACTGAGGAAATCCAAACAATCATTAGGTCTTACTTCAAAAGTCTGTAAGCCACAAAAGTTGAAAATCTAAATGAAATGGACAATTTTCTTGATCAATTCCACTTGCCAAAGCTGAATCAGGACCAGGTAAATAAATTAAATAGGCCTATATCCCCTAAGGAAATAGAAGCTGTCATCAAAAGTCTCCTGTCCAAAAAAAAGCCCAGGGCCAGATGGTTTCACCACAGAATTCTACTAGACCTTCAAAGAAGAGCTAACACCGACACTCTTCAAACTATTCCACAAAATACAAACAAAAGGAACATTACCAAACTCATTCTATGAAGCCACAGTCATCTTGGTACCTGAACCTCACAAAGACCCAACAAAGAAAGAGAATTTCAGGGCAATCTCCCTTATGAATACTGATGCAAAAATACTCAACAAAATCTTGCAAACAGAATCCATGAACACATCAATCCATTATGACCAAGTAGGCTTCATCTTAGGTATGTAGGGGTGGTTCAATATATGGAAATCCATCAATATTACCCACCATATAAACAAACTTAAGCAAAAACCACATGATAATCTCCTTAGGTGCTGAAAATGCATTTGATAAAATCCAACATTTGTTTATATATAAAGTTCTGGAGAGATCAGGGATACAAAGCATACATAGTAAAGGCAAGATACAGCAAGCCTATAGCCAACATCAAACTAAACAGAGAGAAACTTAAATCAATACCACTGAAATCAATGACAAGGCAAGGGTGCCCACATTCTCCATATCTCTTCAACATAGATCTTGAAGTCCTTGAAAGAGCAATAAGACAAATAGAGATCAAGGGGATTGAGTTTGGAAAGGAAGAAGTCAAAGTATCACTATTTGCAGATGATGTGATAGTATATGTGAGTGACCCCAAAAATTCTATCAGGGAACTCCTACAGCTGATAAACACCTTCAGCGAAGTGGCTGGATACAAAAGTAACTCAAAAAATTCAGTAGCCCTCCTGTATACAAAAGACAAAAGGGCTCAGAAAGAAATTAGGGAAACAACACCCTTCACAATAGCCATAACAGACTTGAAGTACCTTGGTGTAACTAACCAAGCAAGTCAAAGACTTGTATAAAAAAATTTTCCACTCTCTGAAGAAAGAATTAGAAGATATCAGAAGATGGAAAGATTCCCCATGCTCATGGCTTGGCAGGATTAACATAGTAAAAATGGCCATCTTACCAAAAGCAATCTTCAGATTCAATGCATCCCTGATCTCAATCTGTACTATAGTGCAACTATACTAAAAACTGCATGGTACTGGCATAGAAACAGAATAGTGGATCAATAGAATTGAATAGAAGACCCAGAAATAAATCCACACACTTATGGACACCTGATTTTTTACAAAGATGCCAAAACCATTCAATGGAAAAAAAGGTAGCATCTTCAACAAATGAAAATGGTCTAACTGGGTGTCTACATGTAGAAAAATGCAAATAGATCCATACTTATCACTCTGCACAAAACTAAAGTCCAATTAGATCAAAGACCTCAATAATAATAATAAAAAAAAAAACAGATACACTAAACCTGTTAGAAGAAAAAGTGGGGAAAAGCCTTGAACTCATTGGCATGAGAGACAACTTCATGAACAGAATACCAACAGCACAGACTCTAAGAGCAACAATCAATAAATGGGACCTCATGAAACTGAAAAGCTTCTGTAAAGCAAAGGACACTACCATCAAAACAAAACGACTGTCTACAGATTGGAAAAGAATCTTCACCAACTCAACATCTGACAGAGGGCCGATATCCAGAATATATAAAGAACTCAAGAAGTTAAACAGCAACAAATAAATTAATCCAATTTAAAAATGGGGTATGTGCATTGCAACTTTATTCATAATAGCCAGAATCTGGAAACAACCTAGATGTCCCTCACCTGAAGAACAGATACATAAAGTGGGGTACATTTATACAATGGAATACTGCTCAGCTATTAAAAACAAGGAACTTATGAAATTTGCAGGCAAATGCATGGAACTAGAGAAGATCATCCTGAGTGAGGTAACACAGAATCAGAAAGATACGCATGGAATATACTTACTTATAAGCAGATATTAGCTATACAATACAGGATAACTATACTAAAATCCACAGACCTAGAGAAGCTAAGTAACAAGGAAAACCTTAGGGAGGATGCTTAATTCTCATTCAGAAGGGCAAATAGAATTGATAACAGAAGTGGTTGAAGAGAGAGAACATGGAACAAGATTGGAGCCTACCTCAGATGTCCTCTAAAAGACTCCACCCAGCAGGAGATTGAAGCAGATGCTAAGACTCACAGCCAAACTTTGGCAGAGTAACAGGGAGTCTTATGGAAGAGTTGGGGCATGGACGGACACAGAGGGGGCAAAAGCTCCAGAAGAAGACCAACCAAACCAACAAATCTGGGACCATGGGCCCCTGCAGAGACTGATGTACCAACCAAAGATCATGCATCAAGAGGACCTAGACCCCCTGCTCCTATGTAGCTAATAGGCCATTCAGTCTCCAGGGAAGCAGGGGCTGTCTCTGACATGGACTCTGTTATCCACTCTTTGATCACTTCCCCCTGGTTGGAGGAGAGGCATTACCAGGCCACAGAGGAAGAGAATGCAAGCAGTCCTAATGAGATTTGATAGGCTGGGGTTAGATGGTAGGAGAGGAAACCTCCTCCTTCCTAAGAAATGGGGGAAAGGAATAAGGGAGAAGTGGGAGTAAGGGTGGAACCAGGAGGAGACTACAATCAGGATGTAAAGTGAATAAATTTTTCAAAATAAATTTAAAGTTTTACATGAATGTGTTTTTATTTTTTTATATTAATTACAGTTTATTCACTTTGTATCACAGCTGTAGCCCCCTCCCTCATTCCCTCTCAAATCCACCCTCCCTCTTTCATCTCCTCCCATGCCCCTCTCAAAGTCCACTAATAGGGGAGGTCCTCCTCCCCTTCCATCTGACCCTAGCTTATGAGGTCTCATCAGGACTGGCTGCACTGTCCTCTTCTGTGACCTGGCAAGGCTGCTCCCCCTCCCGGGGGGGGGGGGATTCAAGAGCCAGCCACTGAGTTCATGTCAGAGAGAGTCCCTGTTCCCCTTACAAGGGTACCCACTTGGATGCTGAGCTGCCATGGCCTACATCTATGCAGGGGTTCTAGGTTATCTCCATGAATGGTCCTTGGTTGGAAAATACCCCTGTGCCCAAATTTTTTTCTCTTTCTTTGTGGAGCTCCTGTCCCTTCCAGGTCTTACTATCTCCCCTTCTTTCATAAGATTACCTGTCCTCTGCCCAAAGTTTGGTTATGAGTCTCAGCATCTGCTTTGATACACTGCTGGGTAGTCTTTCATAGGCCCTCTGTGGTAGGCTCCTGTCCTGTTTCCTGTTTACTCCTTCTTCCAAAGTCTATCCCATTTGTCTTTCTGAGTGAGGATTGATCATCTTACCTAAGGTCCTCCTTCTTGCTTAGCTTCTTTAGGTGTACAGATTTTAGTATGCTTATCCTATATTATATGTCTAAGATTCTTTTATAATTGAGTATCTATTGTGTGTCTTTCTGCTTCTGAGATAGCTCACTCAGGATGATCTTTTTCTAGATCCCACCATTTGCCTGCAAATTTCATGATTTCCTTTTTTTTAATTGCTGAGTAGTATTCCATTGTGGAAAAGTGCCACAATTTCTGTATCCATTCCTCCATTGAGGGACATCTGGATTGTTTCCAGGTTCTGGCTATTACAAATAAAGCTGCTACCAACATGATTGAACAAATGTCCTTGTTGTGTACTTGAGCATGTTTTGGATATATGCCTAGGAGTGGTATAGCAGGATCTTGAGGAAGTGCTATTCCTAATTGTCTGAGAAAGCACCAGGTTGATTTCCAAAGTGGTTGTACAAGTTTACATTCCCACCAGCAATGAAGAAAGGTTCCTTCCCTTTTCTTCACATCCTTTCCAGCATGTATTGTCACTTGAGTTTTTTATCTTAGCCATTCTGATGGGTGTAAGGTGAAATCTCAGGGTTTTGATTTACATTTCCCTGATGACTAAGGATGTTGAGCATTTCTTTAAGTGTTTCTCTGCCATTTTATATTCCTCTACAGAAAATTTTCTGTTTAGCTCTGTACCCCAGTTTTTAGAGAAATTAGCATTGTAAATATAACAGTTATTTAGTTTTTTTCACTCCAATACTTACCAAATAATTTTACTACTTCTGTATATCAACTATGTTTCTTTTCTGATTATTTGCAATATTTATTTTAGTAAAGAATACAAAACCTGATGAGTAATAATTCCCAAAGGGATTTTTAGTAAAGTAGATAATAGGATATTTTATTGAAAATAAATATTTTCACACAAAATATTCTGATCAAGTTTCTCCTCTTCCAACTTCTCCCTAATCTTTCCCACCTCCCTCTAACACCATACTTTTTTCTCTCTCTTTTTAGAAAACAGTCAAAAATTTTAAAAAAGCAAACAAACTAGATTTTAAAACAACAACAATAACAAAATAATGTAGAGAAATCACAGGAAACACACACACATATATGCCAAAAACAAAAGAAATCAGAAACCATAATATAAGGAAAAGGCCAGTATGACAAAAATGCCTAAAGTGATATGAGACCAAAAAGAGTCTACAAAAAAAAAAAAGAAAAAAAAAATATATATATATATATATACCATTTAGTTCATTTTGTGCTGACTTAATACTTCTAGGCATGGTGTCTAACCTTAAGTGTGGTACTCCATTACAGAAGTTTAATTTTTCCATTGCAAGCAGATCTCAATTGGAGATAGATTCTTCATTAGGGATAGGTGCTTGTATCCATTTCCCACTTTCATTACTGGGGCTTGAACCTTTGCAGGCTCTGTGATGCTGCCACAGCATCTTTGATTCATATATGCACCAGTCTGGAATATTCGATTTCCTTGGTGCCGCCCATCTCCTCTGGCTCCTACAATGTTTCCGCTTTCTCTTCTGCCTAGTTCCCTGGGCCCTGATGGAAGGGTTTGGTAATAGCATTCTATTTAGGATTCACTGTTATTTCACTCTGCATATAATCTAGTTATGGGTCTCTGTGTTCATTCCACTCTACTGAAAAAGGAAGGTTCCCTGATGATGGCTGAGTAAGGCACTGCTTTTTAGTATAGCAGAATTTAGTAGTCATTTTATTGCCGCTGCTTTAGCAGAATTATAGCGGTTAGTTTTCTCCTAGGTCCATGACATGTCTAATCCAAGGCTCTTGGCCATCTGGGTAGTGTCAGGCATGTTTCCCATCTTGTGGAGTAAGCTTTAAACCCAATCATAGGTGGATGTGTTTGTGCCACTATTGTATCAGCACGTCATACAAGCAGATCATCATTGTAGATCACAGGATTTGTAGCTGGGTTAGTGTTCACTTTTCCCCTTTGGTAGCATGCAGAGTAACTTTCTTGAATATAACATGTCTTTATATTTGTGCTTTATATTTTTACAGTGTATATTAAATGCATAAAGTGATATATTCATTTGTGCCATTTTTATTCATGTATATAACGTACTGTGATCATATTCATCGCTTCTTCTTGTATTCCTCCACTATTTCTGTGGTCCCCCTCTACTTTCCAAATACTTCACCTTCAATTTCTTATCTTTTAAAAAAAATGTTAAAAAAAATACTCTGATCCAAGTGGATCAAAGAACTCCATATAACACCAGATACACTAAATCAATTAGAAGAGAAAGTTGGGAAGAGCATTGGACTTATTGTCACAGGGGACAACTTCCTGAACAGAACACCAACAGCTAAGGCTCTAAGATCAATAATCAATAAATGGAACTCATAAAATTGAAAAGCATCTATAAAGCAAAGGACACTGATAGTAGAAAGAAAGGACAGTCTACAGAATGGAAAAAGATCTTCACCAATCCTACATCCAAAAAAGGGCCAATATCATATATACATATGTGTGTTTGTATCAAGAAATCAAACACCAATAAACAAAATTACCCAGTTAAAAAATTATATATTCTGTGGGGACATTATTTTCTAGATATATACCAACAAAAAATTAATGTACAGAATACACGGAGAACTCAAGAAGCTATGCAAACAAACCAATTAACAAATGGGTTAATGAAATTAACACAAAGTTCTCCAAAGATAAAATACAGATCATCAATAAATATGAAAAAGTATTCGACATATTTTACTATCAAAGAGATATAAATTAAACTATACAAGGTGTCATCTGACTCCAGTTTGAGTGGCCATCACTAAGAAAATAAATAACAATAAATATGAGCTTATGAGTACTTCCAGATGTAGGCATTTGAGGTATGGAAGATAGATGTCACTCCTCCTCACTGCCTAAGAACTAGCTGCAAAGTTTCCCATGAGAAAGGCAACCACCCTGTTTCATAATGACAGTGTCCTGCTAGAGATTGGCAATTGATGTTGAAATGGAGCAGCACAAATCTGTCCACTATAATAACCTTTGTCTCCCTCCAGCTCAACCTCCCCTCTTCCACAAACACATGTCTCTAGTAAAGTTGTCACCACTGGCTGCCCATCTCAAATCACCATGAGTGATAATTTATTTACAAATGTATTGTTTCCTTTATATAATTTAATTGTTTACCTTTTTGAGACTCACATACATGAGTATTATATTTACATCATTTCTACCCCTTATTCTCCTGCTCCCAAGTACAACCTGCTCAGTCTTTTTACTGCTGCTCATATGTATCAATGTTCAGGGATGGCTCTTTGGGACCAGATAACCTATCAGCATGCTAGTCTTGGGAGAAGATTCATTCTCACTCTCTCAGTAACCAGTGATTGGCTCTTCGTCTACACACAGAGCATTGTGAGACTTCCCCTATCCACACTGGCATGTCAACTGAGATTCTCATTACATAGGCCCTGTTTAGGAAGCCATATTATTGAGATTTTTTGAGTATAGCTTTCCTGTCATGGAAATGACTTATGGCAGACTTGGTAGTTCTGGTTCTTTTTTTTTTTTTTTTTTAAAGTTTTAATCTAAGGAAAGTTTTGGCATATCAAATATCCTTTAAAAAGAATTAGGTTCTCAGAAAATCTGAAACATTAATGGATAAAATGTGCACATAATATAAATAAGAAAGTAATTTGACTACCAAAATCTGAAGGGGATTGATCAAAACTTCATTACAATCTATGAATAAGAACACATGCTTACATTACAGTGTACAGTTATGAGTTAAATGTACTAAGATTTATAAAGAAATTGAATTATAGTTACTGCAAGTTTACTCTAAGAATATTCTTCAAATGTACAATAAAAATGCACAAAGCCTCAGACAATGTGCAACTTTAAAAACTGTCACGCCAGCAAAACAAGTCCTTAACCACTTTTAAAATGAATTCATTTATACCATTTAAATGCAGAGGGTTTCAAAGGCATTAAAAGACAAGACTTTCAGTGTCTGACTCATATTTTTTGTCCCCTCCTTTTCACATTTAATAGTTGCATTTTGAATGTATAAACTAAAATTTTAAATGTTTCTCAAATAGTTTATGACTGCATTTATCATAAGAATTATAGTTGAAAACTATAATGCTAAGAACTAAAACATGTACTTGAAACTTTAAAAAAAATCACAGAAGTTCACAATTATGTCCACTGCAATGTCTTAAAATGACTTAAAAGCAAACAGGTAAATGCTCAGGTCCTTTGCTTAGGTTCCGCGTCTCTCCTGGTGTATGCCAATGTGTTTCTTCACCATTTGGCACTGACAATCAATAACACAATTTATCAGCAGAGAACTCCAAACAATCCTCAAACCTTAGGCCGTTAAAAACTCTTGCTGTTGCACTTGCATTCTGAATGCACTCTGAGTTATGGATTTGGAAGGTGAATGAGCCTGGTGGAAAGTGAAGCTTATCTGAAAACTGGTTAAGGATTCAAAGCACGTTAGCTCTGAAATAGTGATCTTAACACCCAGACAAAAAGCAGGGAGGTATGATTTGCACAGAAATACAGTCTTTGTACTATCCTCTTGTTCAATGTCCCCTAAGTCTTGGCTGTAAGGGTTGCAGTGTATATGTATCAGTTTGGGGTTGGACATCCATGATCAGTTGTTCTATGCATTGTCACAAGTTCTGGGTTTTTGAAATTTTTGAAAGCATAGTCTCCATGTACTTGGGGTAGGGGGTTACTGACGAATGATGAGCACTCCACTTATCTGTAAGTCTAAGGGTAGATATTCAAAATGCAGCTAGAAAGTATCCTGGTTTAAGAAAGTGGTTTCATGGCATCACTCTCCTCAGGTAAGTAGCTAATTTTTAAGTATGAAGCACAAATTTCTTCCTATTAATTGGATCTTAAGACCAATGAGATGGTTATTGTCACATCTGAAAAACTAGTTTATAACCCATTCACTACAATTAGCTTCTTGGAACCCATAGTAGATCTGGCATGAAAGAACATAGCCAATGCCAAAGTGGGTGGTGACTTTGGAAAGAAATTTCAGTTTATCTAAGATAAGACATTTCTGATCATGTGCAGGGGATAATATAACAAGCAAGATCTGGCCCATCCTTGCTCACTGGAGGTTGTGGGAAGAACACAAATAGTGAGAGTCAAAAGCAAAGGAACAAGTGTGGGAAAGCTCACTGGGAAAAGGCAACGGCAGCAGGACAAAGCACTCTCAGTGCCTGAGAGTGAGGCTCACAGTGGGAGGAGCATGAAAAGCACAGAGAGGTGAAGGGTGAGAGGAAATGCTGGTGCAGAGAAGACCACTTCGGACTAGTAAGCTGCACTCAGGACACCCCATTTGAGCAGTACTGGGACACCACTCAATGATTTTACCAGAGTATAAAATTTTGGAGTGATGTAATGAAGATGTGCATCACTTTTGCAAAGGTCTCTGGTTTTAGTAAAAAATGAAGAAGAAGAAGAAGAAGGAGGAGGAGGAGGAGGAGGAGGAGGAGGAGGAGGAGGAGGAGGAGGAGGAGGAGGAGGAGGAGGAGGAGGAGGAGGAGGAGGAGGAGAGTTGAAGCAAGGACAGATTAGCAAGGCTTGTTCCACGCTGGACACTGAGTCAAGACAGAGCAGAGGCAGGAAGGCCTGGCTTAGCAGGAGCAGCTTTCTTTCTATTCTTGTTTATGTTACCATTAGCTTCTCTCCTTTCAGCCAATTTCCTCAAGGTGGAAACCTGCTGAAGAAAGCCTGGCTTTCAAAGCAGGCACCTGCCTTTAAAGAGAAACATAATTTTCCCTAATTTCTTTCTCAGTCCATTTGTTGTTTGTGTACAGGAGGGCTACTGAAATTTTTTTTAATTAATCTTGTATCCGACTACTTTGCTAAAGCTGTTTATTGGCTGTAGGAGTTCTCTGGTGGAATTTTGGGGGTTGCTTAAGTACAGCATCAAATCATTTGCAAATAGAAATGTTTTGACTTCTTCCTTCCCAGTTTGTATCCCCTTGATCTCCTTTAGTTGTCTTACTGTTCTACCTCAAACTTCAAGTACTGTATTGAAGAGGTATGGAGTGGGCAACCTTGTCTTTTCCCTGGTTTTGGTGGAATTGCTTTGAGTTCCTCTCCATCTCTGTTTAAATGTTGGCAATCAGTTTGCTTTGTATTGCCTTTGTTATTTTTAGGTATGTGCCTTGTATCTCTGAACTATCCAAGTCTTTCATCATGAAGTGGTGTTGGATTTTGTCAAGGGCTTTTTCTGCATCTAATGAAATGATCATGTGATTTTTTTTTACATTGAGTTTGTTTATATGGTGGATTATGTTGATAGACTTTCGTTTGTTGAACTAGCCCTGCATTCCTGAGATGAAGCCTACTTGATCAAACAACACCCTTCACAACAGCCACAAATAATAAAAAGTATCTTGGTGTAGCTCTAACCAAGCAAGTAAAAGACCTGTATGATAAGAACTTCCAGATTCTGAAGAAAGAAATTAAAGAAGATATCTGAAGATAGAGAGATCTCCCATGCTCATGGATTGATAGGATTAACATAGTAAAAATGGTCATCTTGCCAAAAGCAATCTACAGATTCAATGTAATCCCTATCAAAATACCAACACACTTCTTTACAAACCTTGAAAGAGCAATTCTCAACTTCATATATAACAAAAACAAAAACAAAAACATACAAACAAGAATAGCTAAAACAAAACTATACAAAATCTGGAGGTACCTCCATCCCTGACTTCAACCTACACTACAGAGCAATAGTAACAAAAAATTCATGATTCTGGCATAGAAATAGACTGATTGATCAATGGAATCAAATAAAAGCTCCAGAAAAAAAAAAAAAACCGCATACCTATGGTCATTTGCTTGTTGGCAAAGTGTCAAAACCATTCAAGGAAAACAAAAACAAAAACAGTATCTTCAACAAATGCAGCTGGTCTAAACTGGATGTCTGCATGTAGAAAAATGCAAATAGATCTATATTTATCTCCCTGCACAAAACTCAAATCCAAGTGGATCAAAGACCTCAATTTAACATGAGAGGCACTAAATCTATTAGAAGAGAAAGTGCGGAAGAGCCTTGAACGCATTGTCACAGGAGACAACTTCCTAAAAAGGACATCAACAGCTCAGGCTCTAAGATCAATGTTAATAAATGAGACCTCTTGAAGCTTCTGTAAGGCAAAGGTCACTGTCAATAGAATGAACCGACAGTCTACAGATTGAGAAAAGATCTTCACCAATATTACATTAGACAAAAGGCTAATCCAAATATGTAACGAACTCAAGAAATCAAACAAAAGTAAACAAATTAACGATTAAAAATGGAGCACAGAGTAAACAGAGATTTCTCAAAAGAGGAATCTCAAATGAGAGAGAAGAACTTAAAAAAATATCGACTTCCTTAGTCATTAGGGAAATGCAAATCAGAACAACTTTAAGATTACATCTCACACTGGTCAGAATGGCTAAGATCAAAATCTCAGTGGAAATCATATGTTGGTGAGGGTGTAGAGGAGTGTAAACTTGTATAACCACTTTGGAAATCAATCCGACACTTTCTCAGAAAATGGGGAATAGTTTTACCTCAACACCCAGCTATACCTCACATAGCTATACACCCAAAAGACTCTCTACCATACGACAAGAACACTTGTTCAGCCCTGTTAATAGTAGCTTTATTCATAATAGCCAAAATCTGCAAAAAAATCTAGATGTCCTCAACCATAGAATGGATAAAGAAATTGTGGCAAATTTACACAGTGGAATAGAACTCAGCTATTAAAAACAAAGAAGTCACGAAACTTGCAGGCAAGAGGATGGAACCAGAAAAAAAATCATCATGAGTGAGGTTACCCATACCCAGAAGCACATGGTGTATACTCACTTGCAAGTGGATTTTAGCCATAGAGTAAGGATAAGCACAGTACAAGGCGGTCGCAAAGAAGACAAGTAACATAGAGGATCCAAGGCAGGATGTATAAATCTCACTGAGAAGGGGATGTAGAATACACAGAGGTGGTGGCTAG
The DNA here is from genome assembly GCF_030254825.1 of Meriones unguiculatus. NCBI lineage: Eukaryota > Metazoa > Chordata > Mammalia > Rodentia > Muridae > Meriones > Meriones unguiculatus. The sequence goes on along the minus strand of NC_083360.1, from coordinate 89,639,948 downwards.
GAAGACAGGGAACAAGGTAGGAGAAGGAGTGCAGACAGTTAAGAGGGTGGAGAACAGACCTGGGCAGAGCAAGCGTGAGAGGACAGAAGAGAACGTGAGAATGGAATATCTCTGTGACAAGCTGGAGACCTAAGTCTGAGTAGGCTCTGGGAGGATTTAAGGGGTACTCAAGCAGAGACTCCTAGTAACAGAGGCCATACGGCCCAAAGGGTACACCCTCTATCTAGCCTCCTAGGAGATGGAGGGGAACTCCAACCCACTCACAAAAACTTTGACCTCAAATTTACCCTGCCTATAAGACTGAGCAGCTAGAACAGAGACTGAGGGAATGCCCAACCAATACCTGGCCCAACCAAAGACACTTCGAAGTGTCAACCCCTGACACTATGAAGGGTACTCTTCTAGGCTTCTAGACAGGAGCCTGACTGAGTTGTCCTCTGAGAAGCTCTACCCAGTAGTGCCGCATAACAGATGCTGAGACATTGGGTGATGCTTAGGGAGTCTTGTGGAAAAGTGGGAGGAAAGAGAAAAGGACCTGGAGGGGACAGGAGCTCCACAAGGAGACTAACAGAGCCAACTAACCAGGACACAGAGAAGCTTGCTGAGACTGAAGCATCAACCAAGGACCATGCGGGAACGGGACATAGGCCACCTACAAAGACATAGCAGATGGGCAACTTAGGCTTCCTGTGGGTTCTCTAGTATGGGAATTGGGGACTGCATTGGACATGAACTCACTTGCCAACTTTTTGATCACTTCCCCCGAGCGGGTCTTCCTTGCCAGATCACAGGGGAAGAGGATATGCTCAGTCTTGATGCAACTTGATGATCTGGGGTGGAAGGGAAAGGGAGGTCTCCTTTCCTGAGGAAAAGGGGAGGGGGAAGGAAGGAGGGAGGACCTGGGAGGGGAAGAGGGTTGGGGTTACAAGAGGATGTAAAGTGAATAGAAAAATCAAGGAGAGAGAGAGAGAGAGAGAGAGAGAAACACATATACAAAAAAGAGTCCTTTTTTTTTTCTCCAGAAAGGATGGGAGATTGTGCATTTCTTTACAGCCAGCCTCCACTTTTCACATTAGCTCTCTAGTGTGTTTGTGGCCTCCAGTTCTAGTACCATGAAAGTTCGTGCCACTCTTGCACCAGCATATCACACAGGCATGTCAGTTTTGTAGACCTCAGAGCTGGGGTGATGTTACCTTTCTTTTCTGGGAGCGTGCAGAATACCTTCCAGTATCATGAACACAAGTCGGTGTGCATGTGGGGCTGTGCGGGGGGGGGAGGGGAAGACTCTAGTTAGGCCCAAAACTGATTTCAAGTGTTTTCTTCAGCAACTGGGCCTTGCCATCAGTTTCTGGAAAGCATCAACAGCCTTGTCAATAGCCTGAATTGTTTGGGGGTTTGCACAACAACTTTAGCCAATGACTCAATTAGATGTAGCCCATTCCCAACATTAGAGGGTTTACTCGGTGGCAAGACATGTCTATTGGAGACATTTCTCTCCTGTTATTTGCTGATTCCATTTGGATTTCTGTCATACATGTATACATTTTAAGAAACTTCTACAGTGGCATGTTTCCATATAACTCCTCAAATAGACCTTAGTGTCTGGTGACTTTCCACCATTCCCATCCTTTATTTCCTTCTTCCCCCTCACAGTTTAAGGCTCCTGTTTCATATCCCACCTGTGTCTCCATAAATACAAATTCTATGCCCCTTCATTAGGAAATCCAGCCCCCTTCCCCACTCCAGTCCTTTACTCTATATCCACCCTCTCTGGTTATATAGATTGTAGTAAGCCTAATGGTAGATTAAAAAGTAATATATAGGAGAATATATACAGTATCTATCTCTTTGGGTTTGTCTTATCAGTCTAATAATTTTTCTATCTCTATTCATTTGCCTATGACTGTCATGATTTCATTTTTAAGAGCTGAATAATATCCCATTGTGTAAACATGCTACATTTTCGTTATCCATTCATCCATTGAGAGACATCTAGGCTGTTTCCAATTTCTGGCTATTATGAGTAGAGAAGAAATGAACATGGATGAACAAGAGTGTCTGTAGTGGGATGTAGGATCTTTTGGGTGTATGGGCATGAGTGGTATAGCTGAATCTTGAAGCAGATCTCTTCCCAGATTCCCGAGGAACCCCCCACACTGATTTACATAGTACATAGTACAGGTTTGCCCTCTCACCAGCAATGAATAAGTGTTCTTCATTTCCCACGCCCTCAGCAGCATGTGCTGTTGTTTATTTTATTAATCTTGGTAGTTCTGACTGGAGTAAGCTGAACTAGCAAAGTAATTTTTGATTTGTATTATCTAACGACTAAGAATACTAGGAATTCTTGTGTTTCTCGACTCTCTGTTTTACGTCTTTTGAGAACTCCAGTACACTTGTCAAGGAACATCTAACCAAAAACACAGCCAAATTGTTAGGTTGGTGGAGGGCTGCCTCCAGGTTGCCATGATGGCATAAGCCACTACAATTTCATCACACGTTTCCCAGATGATTCTGTGGTCCTCCTCCTGCCTCCTCTCCTCCCTGGACTGTTGAGTCCTCCACCTCCTATGGGAACCTCCATTCTCTCTCCCACACCAGTGGTTTGGGGTGACTTTCTTCATGGAATATGCCTTTGTCTGTTTTCTTTATAAATCAGAACTGTTCTTTTTAGGAATTTGCCTAACCTGTTTCAAACTACAGGAGTAGAGCTTTCTCAGTGATGATTAATAGTGTCAATGTGCTGACCTTACTCAGAGCATTGCCTGCTCATTCACTGCTGCTATCCGTCTACTCGGTACCCATGCCTCCCTCCTCTATTCCCCTCCCCCATTTAACAAAGCTTTCCCACATTATTCCTTCCCATCTCAAGCCAATCCCTTTCAGAAATCCTCCTATTAGCAATCCTGTTGTTTGTGGTTTGTTCCAAACTTAAACTTTAATCAGCCTTATGCAGAGAACGGTGGATCACTCACTTAGCACTTAAGTTACACACACACCCCAAAAGCTATTGGGCCACACTGAACCACAGTTTTCTCATTTGCAAAGCATCATAGGACTGTTGCTACCTTCGGCCTCCATAGAAAGCACTTTTCACCTAGTTAACAGTCAGAGAAAAAGACAGCAATCATTTCTAGCTCTTACTGAAATTAGGCTCACTTGGATTACAGTGCTATGAGTTCATCTTTGCATCCTCCACCACGTCTCCTTCCTCACCGCCCCCTCACCGCTGTGAAAAAACATGGGAAGAAAACTGAATTTAAACGTTCAAATTCAAAGAGGGGGCTCTTTGAATAGAGAGCACTCATTTCTCATTCAGAAACCTGAAGGAGGTTCTGTGCTGTGCAGCCCACAAGGTATTAACTATGTATGGTTATTTACACTTTAAAGTAGTTAAAATTTGCACTCCTCTGCCACAGTAACCACACTTCACGTGCTCACATGTGGTTAATGGCTGTCATTTCAGACAACACATTTACAGAACATTGCTGTCACTGCAGGGTTTTATTGAATGATACGGCTCTGGGCACTACATACTAAATAGAATGCTGTGTTGTCACAGGACAGCTCAGACTTCCTGCTGTCCTGCCAATCCCATCTGAGGCTGAACTCTGCAGGCAGATGGGCTCACATCACCTAAGGCTCTGCTTCTCTCCTCCCAAGGCAAACAGGGTAGACAATGCCGAAGCCTGTCCCATGGCGCCACCTTGTGCCCAATTGTTGGTATTGTACTTCCAAAGTCAGTTCTTAAAAATCTACAGTTCAACACAATGTGCACAGAAGGGGTATGCTATGGATTTATACAAACTACAAACACACCTTCGAAAATGCAAGGGACTTTCCAAGTTATTCCATCTTCCTATCGATGAAGCACAAAACATACACACAAGCTCTTCGTTTCCTTATCTCATTGCTAAGGTAGAACCGTGAGTCACAGTTGTTCATCCAGACATTTGGCATTGATCTGCCTCTTCTGAACCATAACTACATAGCTGAGGCATGATTGCTCCAATCCTCACAAAACCCTCACAGTGCCCACTCTTACTTTCTCCAGATCACAAAAGATAAAGAGGAAAGAGACAAGCAATTTTTCCAATGAGTCACAAACAATATAATAATAATGAAAATACAGAATCGAACCCCAGATAAACTGATCCCAAGTGCCAGGCTCTTAACTTGACCTTAACATATTTGGAAAGTACAAGCACTAGTGAGTGGGGAGTTTTTGTGAATGAAACAGGTTTCTTTGACCATTAACATGAGCATGTCCCAAGGGACTCACAAAAGACTTTTTATTTTCATTTTTTAAATGCCTTAAAATGTTATACACTGACATGATATTTACATCATATCTTCCTTTCTCTCTTCCCCCTCCAATTCCTTCTGCATCTCCCTACCCCCTTTCAAATTCATGGTCTATTCTTTAATTATCACTGTTTTACACACACACACACACACACACACACATGCATACACAGAGCCAATTAAGGTCATTTGTATTTAGGAGTTGACTACTTGGGATTGGGTAACTATCATGAGCTCATCCCTGGAGAACAGTAGGGTCAGCAGGGCAGAGTGAAGCTGCAGCCAAGCCTTGTGCACACTCATGCCTTGAAGAAGTTGCCCAGCTGCATGATTGCCCTGACTCTGATATTTGATATTTGAGATAAAGAATGGTCTGTTTACTAGTTTGGGCTTCCTTGCAAAACCTCTGTGATCCATACTTCTCCCAGAGGCCATGCTGGTCCATGGCCCATGCTTCGGCCAAGGGCCACGTGGTTGTCTGCAGAATTCCTTGGCATGTTTGCTGCAGGAGACCATGTGGCTGCTCTGTGTCTGTGCTGTTGACAGAAACCATGTAGAAGACCAGGATCCATACTCCCACTGACTGTAAAGTGCAAGGGAAGCCACTCAGGCAGTGATTTCATGACAACAGATGCACAGCTGAGGAAGGGGAAGATAGAAGGCTTCTGTGACAATCCCTACCTGCAATCAAGCAAAGATGTCACACCACGCACTGGAGCGCAGAGTTTGTTCTTCCTGAAACTGAAATGCTGTCTTCCTGCCTTGAGGAACCTGTTTGCCCAGGTGTGAGGGAAGGCTGTGCCCACAACAACAGCGAAAGAGCTATGTCACCCTTCCCCGCCTTCCCTGGAGGCCTAGACAGCTCTGAATCCAGACAGCGTATGTTCGCTTTGCTCCAGGGCCTTGCCACAAGAGCATACACTGTCCCTCAGAAGCCAAGGCCTAGTGTCTAGAGTAAGATTTCAGGCCTTGCCTGTCACCTCATGGAGGAGGAGTCAGGCTCCTTCCCAGTCTTAAGCGAGAGAGAGAAGTTGTGAAAGGCCACCGCATGCCACTGAGGAACCTGAGGTTCAGACACTGACTCCAGGAGGTTTTGACCAGGCTAGGCTTTGCAGGTATGTTTTTGGTGACTAGAATGTAAGTCTTCCTGTGTTCCTTGCTCCGCTTTTCTCCATCTCTGGTACTCTGTTGTTATCTTTCTCGGACATTCACATCTGCGCACTTCTCCTTTCCTCCTAGACTTAAACCTCTATCTGTGCACACAGGGTCTCCTTTCTTCCTCAGGTACCATCTGGAGAGCTGGAGACAGGGACCCAAGAAGAAGGCAGCAGGTACCCACTCTGTCCTCACAGGCCATGTGATTTCCTTGCTGGGATCCAGACTTGCCCCTCCCTCCAGCCCTGGGAGAGAGCCTTGTTCTATGGTTCGGTGCTGCTGGTGTTGTCTCTTAGGGCTAGTGTAGTGGCTCTGAGCTGGGCCTGGTATAGATGTGCTGGTGAGTGAATGAGCTCTGGGTTTGAAGGGAACTGAACATGAGAATGTGAAAATGGCATCCCCAGGCCTGGAGGTCCTGGAATTTCATGGAAGAGAAGGAAGTGAAGACTGTAGTGGTAATCAATGGCATGGAACCAAGATCTGGATGCAGGGGGGGCCTCCAGTACCCACTTTAGCTGCCCTTGCATCTTGCTCAGTGCTCCAATAGGAAGGGGCCATGCAGAGCTTATCTCTATCCAACTACAGGAAGGATAGCCTTTCTCTGTTCTCTCTCTGGAGACATAGGGCCAGAAGAGAAGGGACAGTGGTGCTGAACGCTCTTAGAGTCATTTAAGCCCAACTTCAAAACCCAGACAAGCCACAGAATTTAACCAATATTTTTTCCACGTGAAAGTAGTAATAATAAAGCCAACTGAGGTGTCCATCTGCCACTGTCTGTGATGTAAGGGACTCGATAATATAAGCAGTAATCTTAACTATTAGTCTCCTATCCTTCATTGCTGTGGACGAGGAAGCTCTCAGCAGGAATCCTGGCAACAAGTGGCTTTACAGGAAGAACTTGTAAGTAGCCCGGGTGCAGGCCTGTAGGAGGTGCACAGAGCCTGCCCAGAATCACTGAGGAAAGGAGCCGGGCGAGGAGACAGGAGACTTGAAGGCAACTGCATGGAAGGGCCTTCCCTTTCATGAAAGAACTGATTGTGTAGCACATGGAAAAGGGAAGGACTGCTGCTACTCTCTATGATCAAGGCCTCCCCATCAGCAATTCCTTCACTTGGTCAAAAGCTCCCAAATGACCTTTTCTAGGGGCAATGTCTGTCTCTTGGGTTGAATTAAAATTGAGTGCCACACTTGTGGCACTAGGGACTAAGTGAGGAGAAGGACTCCCAGGGTGGTAGGGGAAGCTAAGGAAAACAAAACAAAACAAAACAAAACAAAAAAACAAAAAAACCTGCAGGTTGGCACACATCCTGCTCAGTGACAACAGCTAAAATGGACCTCTCATCTCCACTTGCTCCGTGGTCTCCTCTGGCTGCGCTATAGCAGCAGTTTCGTTCTTGCCTATCACCCACATTGGCCTCAAGAGGGATTTCTAAAAGGCCAGTCTCATCACATCCCCTCAATGGCTTTGCTCCAACCACTGGGAGTCATGGGTAAAAATAACACAATTCAAACCTTCGGGATCACATGACTTAGGTCAGGCCAGGCCCCCAATCAGCAGTTGCACTTGGAGAAATAAGCAGGAGTGTCCTGGAGCTCCAAATATTCCCAGGCTGGGAGCCAGAGAAGGCTTCGGAGGAATGATGGTGAAGGAGAACACAGTCACAAAAATTCAGCGATGAGAGCTAGCATGCCTCCTCCCTGAGTCCTCGCCCCCATCACACAGCCCAACAGCAAGAAAGCACAGGCAGTGTTCTGACCCCACCTCTGAGGGGTGTGGGAAAAAGAACAGCCCCCATAAGGTACCCGCAAGACAGTACCCTATGACAGCTGGAGGGCCACCTGTCCACCCGTACCCTGCAGAATGACCAAGGGGAAAGGACAGAACAGACACATCAGGAGAGGGTAGGGGTATGGGAGACATGAGCTGTCCACAAGGACTGAGATGGTAGCTAGTGACCCAGAATGATGAGGCTGAGAAGTCAGGGGGATATGCTAGCCAGGATTCCTAAAGGATACTGAGTTGATCTGCTTGACATGGGTCTGATCTTCCATGTACTGTGAGCTGTGGGTGGATCAGGCTGGACTCAGAGAAGTGATCCTAAGAGCGATTTTCTTACGTCTGTTGTTCATTAAGACATTGCTCTCACATCTTTAAATTAAAATTCAGGCCATTTTCTGGTTGCAATTACATGTAAATTCTGACATTTTAAGCCTGAACAAACAGCCTCAATTCAGATGTTACTCAGAAATTGTAATGCCAAGTGCCTCAGACTGTTCGATACTTCATTTAGTCTTTATCCAACAGCCAGACTTCTCTTCCCAGTGCATCCTGCCCTCTCTAGAGCTGGCTTCTCTGAAGTGCTGTTGCCTAGTCTAAGAGCTGCAATCAGAGGAGGAAGGAGAGATCTCTCGGCACAGAAGTTCTGACTTGAGAAGGCTTTCCTAGAGAACTGAGAACAGGCAGGCGGGTGGCTCTTTCCTGGGGATGTCCCTCAATGTCACCCCAAGACACACCAAGTCCTTGGCTGCCAGGATTCAGTGTTCACTGCTGTATTCTGACAGCTTTAATATTATGTGGCCAAACTTGTTGGTTTAGGATTAGAACCACTGCAAAGCCTGGGCTCAGCCTTAGGCACTTGTAAGGAGGCAGCTGAGCACACGGCCTAGGGTAGTAGAGCCCTTAAGGCCTAGATGGCCTTTCTGAGAGCGGAGAGCAGGACATTCTGGCATCAGCTCTCTTCACCCTGCTGTACCCTCATCCTTCTCTGAAGGAATGAGCCACCAGAAGTGCTATGCCATTCTCAGTGGCCTGAGCTCACACCGAGCCTCTGACCCTCCCTAACAACATCCTGCAAGCTTCATTTCCCACTGTTTCTCCACATTGTGTATATCAGGGACTGTCCTCCACATTTTTCTGAGGTTGCTAACAATGACTGAGTTCCTTACCCCTCTCATTTACTTGATAAACACTTATTTACATGTAAATACATGTGAAAGGCACCTTTGCCTCTCTGTCCTTCTGGCCTCTAACCTAAATGGATGTTACACTCTGCTGTACTTATTTCAAATGGCTACTCTGGCAGATCCACGTGCAACTCCTTGTGGCTCTGGATGGCCTATACCTGTTATTCTGGGCTAAGGGGCCAAGCCAAAAGAAGTCCACCGCTCTGCTTTTTACTTTCTTTATCCCCTAATTACTGGCAAGGAGACTCTGTCCCCTACTCTCAGCCCTCTGCTTCTCACAAAACCCTGAGGCTGGGATGCACGGTCAATGTGGTCCCTTTATCCACTCCAATCTGAGACTGCCCTGCTTACGCACAGCAACGCATCACTCACAGACTAAAAAGTCTACAGGTAGCTAGTACAGGCATGCTCTGTGCCTGGTATTTGGACCTGTTGGCTAAATGGTGGCTGATACTGGTTTCTCTATCTTAGCACCGACCTCCAAAGAGCCCAGAGTTTGCAGAGGACGGTGCAAGCACATTCTAATCCCCTTAGTGCAGGGAGATAAGGAGGCTGCCATGCACGTTGATGAGAAGGATATCTAAGGTCAGAGACAGCAGCTTGCCCAAAGCCGTCAGGAGTATGGTAAAAGAGGCAGTGGGGAGCAGAAACACAGACACAAAAGCTTTGAAGATGGTCTTCCTCAGTGAAATCTGCCTATTCCCAGGTAGACCCTGACCTCATCCATTTTATCATTCACAGCTGGGACAGGAAATGTAGATTGAGTATCAGAAAATATAAATTTGGCCTCCCTTGACACAGATGACCTTGTTCTTTGCAGGAAAATGTCAGCTTTTCCTGGGTCTCCGTTTCCTCCACTGTAAAACAGGGAACCGTGGCGAGGCAGCAGTGGCTTTACAAGAATGATCATTGAGTCTTCCTCTCTCTTCCCTCCTCTCTCTCTTGCTGGGTAAAGGAAAGTTGTATTAAACTGGCAACTAAGAAATTTGAACTTCAGCCTCAGTTCTACATTCACATCCCTCAGTTCCTCTTCCACAAAGCAGCTGGTTGGGCACCTTGATTTCTAGAGTGTGTGTGTTCAACACACACACACAAATACATGTTCGCACAGATGCATACAATGGCAGCAGGCAAAAAGAGGAAGGAAGCAAGTCTTGCAGGGGAAGGCGCTGCAGTTAAGAGAAAAGTGGGCAGGACCTCACAAGCCAGTAAGACTCCTCTATTTCTCAAAGGCTAATTATACGTGGGTTTGTTTAATCATTAAGGAAAAGCAATGAAGCCAGAAGGACATCAAAGTCCAGACTGCTGAGAACCAGTGTAACAAACGAGCAAGGAGCTAGCAGCAATGGAGCCTGGAGCTTCCAGGGATAGAATCAGAGCTGAAACAGCAACACGCTCAGCACTGGGCTCCGGAGTCAGCCTGCACACCTATGACATCGTGGTGGTGGTCATCTACTTTGTCTTCGTTCTTGCTGTGGGAATCTGGGTGAGTGAGAAGGAAGGAATGCTGAAGCCTGGCAGAGAGGCAGAGAGGTAGAGAAACCTCTCATCTTGAGCTTTGGAGAGGAATGACAAAATAATAATAATAATAATGAAGAATACACAACCATAGGTAGCTGAGCCTATGGTGCTTTAGGAATCATCCACTCCCAGCCGGCCCTCTGTATATGCATGACTAAGGCCCAGAGAGGAGGCATGGCCTGCCTACTTGACATACAGTGGTCCAGGGGCAGATTAGGCCAGGAACTCTGACCCCTGACCCCTTTAACTTTGACCCTGAGCCTTCTTTACTCTGCCCTAAGACACCCAAGTCAAAGAAGGCTCGGACCCTCCCCTCCCCCAGCCTTTCTCCATCTCTCCTAGTGACTCGAACAAGGAGCTCAGACCCACACTCTCTCAGGGAATAGCAACTTCCAGATTCCAATGTTCCTATTGTTCACAGAAACTGCAACACTAAGGGCAGGTGCAAGGCCTTGAGATCAGAGAGCCTTCAAGAGCCCAGATCTTACTCTAGCCGTCAGAGCACCCCTGGGGAACTGGAAACCTCTCCGTTTCCCTGTGTTGATACTATTGAAAGCTATAATTCAGCGACAGGACACGCATAAGCACCTGGCACATTGCCTGCCATGAAGGTAGCAGGCAATAAACAGCTGCTGTTATCAGCACTGGATCCTGCTGAGAGGCCAGTACCTTCAGACTGCTGTGAGGGTATCACCATAGTCTCAGCTGCTCAGGAACTCCAATGGACCTCAGTCCCCTCCTCTGTGGGGGAGGCGCTAGCCCTTATTTCTCAGGCTTGGTATGGGGAAGAAGTGGACAGAGAGGAGCTCAGCACCCACTGCGAGGTACTCAGCATGAGAACCCTGTTTCCTGTGTGGGTTGGACAAGTCCTTTCTTACCCTGTAGCTCAATTTCTCATCCTTGAGATGGATTTATATTGCTCCTGTTACCTTCTAGAGGCTCAGAGGTGACACAGGAGTATGCTAGCCAAAGCTTAACACATGCCAGGCCCTGTATATGTGCTTACCGCTCCCTAGTGACTAATTCCCTTTTCTTTCTCCTTCCTCAGCTTCAAGGATCTCTCTTTCCTCAGGTCTAGTCAGGCTTGTTGCCTCCCACCCTGAAGTAACTTCTATTCCTGTGTCAGCTTTCTGTTGTGACAAAACTTGTAAGTCACCTGAAGGATGTCAAGATATATTTAGACTCCAGGTTTCTGAAGCCTTGAACCATGGTCAGCTGACTCTGTTACAATGGATGTATGGGAAGGCAAGAGAAACAAGTAATGCAGGAGTCTGATCATTTTGTGGATGCTGGAAAACAGAGAGAGGAAAATGTGGGTGAGAAGACATAGCCTTCAAACCCATGGTCTCCATGACCCATTTCTTCTGATCAGGGATCATTTTCCATAGTTTCTTTCACTTGCCAATAGCCCGTTTAATGTTGAAGCTATTGACATGTTAATATGTTGAGTAGGTCAGAATTCTCATAATCCAAACATTTCCTAAAATCCCAACGTCTGATAGTGTACTAGGGGCTAAGTATTTAACATGTGAGGCTTTGGAACATTTCAAACTCAAATTGCAACACACACATACTCACTATCAGGCCATACCACAGACTCTCACCATGCTCTGCTAAACCATCCCTAGCCACCCTGAGCCTAGTTTACACACTCTTCTCCCCATCAATCCCACAGATGTCGAGAAAGCTCAGCTCATCATCCCAGTCCTGTTAGTGTCTTGACTGAGAAGTATGGGCTCATGTCCCCAGAGAAAGTGCTTACACTCACATCCTAAAACAGGCTGTTGATTGGCCATCTACTCCTTCCGGGATCTCTCAGTGGGCTCAATGGTGTGTTCTGACTCCAAGCCATAACAAAGAATGTCCCAGATAGAGTTCTTCATTCTGAACAGTGTGCAGAGTCCTTGGTCAGAATAGCTAGATCAATGCCCTCTCTGGTGTGATAGTCTAGCTGGGAAGAAAAAGAGGCTAGCTCAGAGGAGAGTTGGTCCCTGCGTACCTGTGACAGAGTCCAGCCCATCTCTTGGAAGAAGCTAGTAAGAGACCCTAATAACCATCCAGAATGTTTTCATGATGTGCTGCTATTCCTGAAGACCTTGGGCAGCCTTTGTCCCCTCTGCTCTTCACATCAGTCCAGAGAAATAGATGGAGAGGAAACCTAACAAAGGCAACATGACTCTCCCACAGACCTATAGTTTAAAAATGCTTACGCCATCAATATACAGATAGTTCTGGTCTACCTCAGTTCTTCCCCTCTTTGTCCCCACGGTGCTGCCTGTACCAATGGGACAGTTAATCCAGGGTGGAAGGTGGGGAAAGTAGAGAGGCTTGAGAGGTACTGACATCTTTGCATATTCTTTGCAGTCATCTATCCGTGCAAGCCGGAGGACCATTGGTGGCTACTTCCTGGCTGGGAGATCTATGACCTGGTGGCCAGTGAGTTGACCTTTCCCCTCTTCTCCCAGGATATATTCTCAGCTTTGGCCATCCATCACCTCCTCTTTCTTGCCAGAATTATATCAGTACCCTCTATTGATTTTCCCAGCTGTGGATTCCCCTCTTGCCCCAATCCACCCAGCAGCCTGAGCCACCTTCCCTAGATTTTTCCTGTATGTGTCACAGATGTTTGTGTAGGAGTTCTTTGTTCTATATAGACAGTAAAGGAACATAGTGCTGATAGCACTCAATTTCAGAAGTTTGTAATCTGGGATTCAAAACAGAAGTTTACAGTTCTATACTATAGAACTAAAGTCTCATGGCCCCAGCTTGTGGAACCATAGAGTTCTTGTTCTAGGGGTTCTAGAGCAGGGGTTGTTGCTCTGAGCTTGAAGCTCCAACACCCATGGAGTAAATTAAGTTACAGCTCCTGAGCTTTGTGTGTTGGGGCCCTCAGCTCTTTAACCCTTGGTGTCACCCTCAATCTTTTTTCAGTGACCCAGAATTACAATCACTTACTTTCAACTACCATCTAGCCCTTCACAGTCTCTTGGGTTCTCAGTAGTTCCATGATAGTCTTAAGATTCTTCAGTTTCTGACCTCAATTTTTGTGTAACTCTTTAGCCTAGTTAGTATTCTGTGTCAGAACTCTAAATATCAGGTCATTAGCTCTCAGGGGGCCTGTGGAACTCTTAGCTGCCTCCTCACCTCTAAAGCTGATATGCTTTGTGGTCTAATATCTGCTCTTCGGGCAACAAACCTGGCATTTTCTACCTGAGGAGGAAAAGAGACCATTTGGGTCAAATGTTTCAACAACTGGGTTGTTGCAGGAATTTTGGAAGAATACACAGAAGATAAGGCTCCCCCCCAAAAAAAAATAAACTAGAAAGAAAGAGTGATAACCAACCAATGTATATGGCCAGAAAAGAAGTGAAGCAGAGTTTTACTCAGAATAAAATTCCAGCTCTTATACCCTTTTATATATATATATATATATATATATATATATATATATATATCTTCCAAATCCACTAATCAAACCATTATATAAGAACCAACCACAAGACTTATGCTGTACCAATCACAGACTATTTCTGTGCCCCTGGGGGAATGCTCCTCCTCCTGTGTTACTTGAGTAGTTATAGGATAAGTGGAGTCATCTATCATACACTAAGGCCATTTTAGCCCAAAGTGTGGTCATCCCAATCTGGTGCATGTTTTCTGAAATAGTCATGACCGTAGCATGGTCTCCTAAAGCAGCCATTTGTGGCTTCCACAGAACCAGAGTCGCAGCATCCTCTGAAGATGGAGTATTAGTTTCCCAATAGATCCATAAAGCATTTGAAGCAACTGAGATACCACGATGACAGCCTAGGCAGTCACCCAATAGGAGCTGCTCAACTGACAGCTGCCCAACTGAGGAATCCAGGCTTAAGAGAAAAATTTGCAAGCTGTCATTCAAAGGAAAGAACAGCTAATGCTCTACAGTTTTTCTCATTCACAGGAAAATAACCTAAAAGAAATAAATACCCTTAAAAACACTTGCTGTGCTTAACCTGGTATTTCAAATACCCAAGGAGAGTTGAATACCCTCCTCTGTTTCCAGGCGTGGGTTTTCTGTTGGGCACTAGATCTATCAAGATCTATCTGGACTTCCCTGCCGTAGAGATGCTCGTAGCTGAGTGGGCATAAAGACTTAGGAACAATATAATCAAACCCGGGATACCAAGAAGTACTGGGGTTGCCCATAGCTTAGTGAAGTTGCTGGTTCTCAGGCAATGGGTGGGTAGGAAGTAGAAATAATTTTCTTGAAAGGTGGCCCCTATACTTAATACTAAAGAATAGTGTAGTGAGAGTCAGGGGTGAGTTCCCAACAATCTACAGAAACTGTCCCCAGGCACTTGTGAAGCCCTATCTCTCCTATCAGACCACACCCTACATTTCTACTGATCCTTGAAAATTAAATTAAATTAAATAAACCACACCCTACATTTCTACTGATCCTTGAAAATTAAATTCCTCTTCCCAAAGTCAGAGGAAGGGAGGTCAGGCCTACCTGGAAACCCAGTCACACCAAACTCTCACACAAATTCCTACATGCTCATTCACACCCACACATTAAGGCAGTCATACACACACATTCATACAAGCCAACATTCACATGTCCTTGCACAGCGCACACACACGTACTGTCCCCGTTCACTCTCATACATTCATTCACATAATCTTACACAAAGACTTCCACGTACCTATTCGCTTACTCAGTCTCGCATTCACTCACACTTGTACTGTCAGCCATTTTTGCACCTCCATTTCGGTGATGTTCAACATGCCTGACCACCACTGCTCACAGTCTGCTCTCCAAAGCCTTCAGGATTCTCTGAAAGATTTTGTTATCTAGAGCAAGAAGATCTAAGGACGGGGAACCTATGTCTGTTTAACGTGATAGACTACCTGAGGATGTTGGGGTCTGGGAACCTGGAAGCCCACCAGAAATGACTGGTGCCTCCAGCTACTCTTTTATGAGGAAAAGCGAGGAAGCAAGCAAGCAAACAAGCAAACGAACCTTGATAATGGTACCACTTACTTAGCCAGGGCCTCAAAATTCACAGCCTCCAGCCACTTCCTCACTGTTAATGATCCTAAGCCCAGGTTACCTCAAACTAACTCTGACCCTTGACTTTTAACCTCACTTGTGCCTTGCAGATCGGAGCATCTCTAATGTCCAGCAATGTGGGCAGTGGCTTGTTCATCGGCCTGGCTGGGACAGGGGCTGCTGGAGGCCTTGCTGTGGGTGGCTTCGAGTGGAATGTAAGCAAGCTAACCTGATGCTACAGGGTGTTCAGGGCCAGAACCAGGTCCTGTGACTGGCCTTAGAGATGAAAGATGTTTTAGAGGAACTTTGGAGGCTGTATGGTAAACAGAGGACCTATTATATAGATGATGAAACCAAGGCCTTAAAAAAGAAAAAGACTCGGCTGAGTTTTCCAGATAAGCTGGGATGAGGACTCAGGTCCTTCAAATACTTGTCCAGAGCTTTCCTTTACAACATGCTACCTCCAGGTGAGAAGCTGCTCATCTTTTCTACAACCGCAGTACCTTCTCTATGCTCTTCCAGGCAACCTTCCTGCTCCTGGCCTTGGGATGGATCTTTGTTCCTGTGTACATTGCGGCTGGCGTGGTGACCATGCCACAGTACCTGAAGAAGCGATTTGGGGGACAGAGGATTCAGGTGTACATGTCTGTCCTGTCTCTCATCCTCTACATCTTCACCAAGATATCGGTGTGTATGACTTCCTTACTGTGGGCATTATGCTGAGCTCACTAATAGCAGGGAGAGACGGGAGGGATGAATGGGAGGGGGAGGAATGGAGGGAGGAAATAAAATGAAACTGTGTGTGGATGGAATGAAGGATAGAGGAAAGGAAAGGCGGATCCATGACTTCAGAGAATGCTTCCATCCAGAAGTGAGGTGATCAAAAATGAAGGATAAATGCTTTAAGTGAATATTGATCTTTCACTCAAAAAAAAATCTATCAAACTACAATCTCTGCTTTTATCTTTCCACTAATTAGTGCTTCTTCATTAAGCAACTATTAATAGCCTAGAATGTTGATGTCCGAAAGATCTTTACTATCACTTTATTGAACTAAACATAGAAAACAAACCTAAACATGTCAAATGAGTTATCCAGGTCTACACAGAGGAAGGACTATGTCTGGAATCAGAACTGGATCTTGACTACCATACCCCAAGAGGGTTAGGTGATGAAATCACTATCATGTTATAAACTCTGTAATCAGCTTATAGACAATGTTATGGGCTAAACAAACAAGCTAAAGGGCACAGAATCAATCAGGTGCTAGATCTAGCAATGAAATTACTTTGAGGACAAACACTGTTGGCTGAGGGAAAGCCTATGCCCTAAGCCCCACAATAACACAAGCATGTGGCTCACCCAGAGCCCACAGTTGGCTGCCCAAGCAGCCCAATAGGCCTCTGCTATGTCATGGAGCAGCCAGCAATGCTACTCTCCCCTTTCAAATGCTGTCTTCCCCATCTCCATCTCCTTGCTTTACTTCCTTCACCCTCCACTTTATTTTTTCACCCTTCCCTTAATAATAGACAGACAAATCTTTCAGGACTGGCTGATGTTTTTTTAATCAAATCATTATACAGTATTGTTTCACTCTAAATTCCCCATGCCTCCATGTCTGCAAGGTCAAGCCCACATTCCCTAGTGTGGCACTTTAATGCCAAGACCAAACTTATCAACATGACTCTTCAGCCTTGTCTTCATTGTTTGATGACAGCTGAGGACAGGCTGAGGACCCCTGATAAGCTAGGACATACCCACAACCATCTGGAAGCACTGGGTGACATGGATTGGGGGGTCCTGGCTTTCTACAGACTGATATCTTCTCTGGAGCCCTTTTCATCCAGATGGCCTTGGGCTGGAACCTCTATCTCTCCACAGTGATCTTGCTGGTGGTGACAGCGGTCTACACCATTGCAGGTATGAAGGGGGAAGAGCTATATTGATATGTAGAGACAATGAAGTGAGGAAGGATGCTTTCACAGGCAATGACACAGAAATATAGAGACAGGCAGAAGACTGGTAATCCTGAGAGAGACAGAGACAAACTAGCAAAGTCAGAACTGTCATATGAGAGAACACGAAGAGGAAGATGAAAAGACAGTAGAAGAAAAAGTAGATAAGAAGGGCAGAGATGAAAAACCACCCCGCAAAGCAGGAGAATGAGAGAGACTTGGGGTCCTGCTGAGGATGAGCTCCACAGGGACGAGGTGAGAGATCAGTGAGCTACTGTCTGGGCCCTAGTCACTGTCACAAAAGCCAGGAACCCATTCTGCTCTGTTTCCTTCAAGTCGTAGAACTGGGTACTCTGAGAAAGCTTCCCAGGACATAACAGCTTATAGCTAAGTTGTCTTTGAATGATGGGGGGATCTCAGTGGGCTTTGTGAGATAAAGCAGAGAGCCTGGGGAATTGACAAGGACAGAGGCTGTTAATGGATTGATGAACAGACCTTTCCACCGACAGAAATAGTTAAGTCAGAACACAGTGGTCTGCAACCAGCCTCTATTGTCCTTGGGTGGGATAGAGAAAGAAAGGATGAAGAAGGGTCTTTCATCAGGGTTCCCTGCTAAAAGGGCTCTGTCTTCTTTGGTCTCCCAGTGTGGCCAGACATAGGGCAGGCACCCACAGAGAAACCTCCCATTGATGCTGACTGATTTATCCTCTTCTTGGGTACGCAGGGGGGCTCACAGCTGTGATCTACACAGATGCTCTGCAGACTGTTATCATGGTTGGGGGAGCCCTGGTCCTCATGTTTCTGGGTAAGAAAAAAGTCTGAATATACCCCATCCTGATCCCTAGAACTTTCCATAGCACAAAGCATATAGCTTTTCTAGGCCAGCAATCCTTAAAATCAGGATTCTCAGTACTCCAAACCAAGGATCTTAAATCCAAGGCCCAGTATCCTTGTTCATTCCCAGTCTTCCTATCAGTTCAAACCAAGAGGCTCACATGAGGCTAGGAGTACAGCCTCCGAGCCATTTCTCACATCGTGTCTCTCCCACAGGCTTCCGGGACGTTGGCTGGTACCCAGGCCTGCAGCAGCTCTACAGACAGGCCATTCCCAATGTCACAGTTCCCAACACCACCTGTCACCTCCCACGGCCTGATGCCTTCCACATGTTTAGAGATCCTGTGAATGGGGACATCCCCTGGCCAGGTCTCATTTTTGGGCTCACAGTTCTGGCCACCTGGTGTTGGTGCACAGACCAGGTAACATGCCCAGCCTGGCTTGGCCCAGCAGGGGCTTCCTGAAAACCAATAAACAAGCAGGCACCTGGGTACGTAGAGGGTATGTAGGGTACGTGTCTGAGACTGAGTGGAGGCAAAGAATGGTCAGTGTTGGAGCTCACCTGTACTGAGCTGAGTCTCTCTCTGACTTGGTGGCATATCCTCACTGATATCGTTTCAGGTGATTGTGCAGAGGTCTCTCTCCGCCAAGAGTCTTTCACATGCCAAGGGAGGCTCAGTGCTGGGGGGCTACCTAAAGATCCTCCCAATGTTCTTCATTGTCATGCCTGGAATGATCAGCAGGGCTTTGTACCCAGGTAAGGGCTAACGCTGTTTTCTGTGTATTGTGAGTTTTGCAAGGCATTTGCAGAGAAGGCGTTCCTGGGATAGGTGAACCAGAGCAGGGATGGGGAGGATTTCCCCTTTGAGAGAACATAGAAAGCATTTTAGACCTTCTACTGGAGAAGAAGAAATCTGCATATGAACGCCACTTTAAATTACCCCCCCCCCTATGTGGAGAAGAGACAGTTAAGACGTTCTTGGTCCCTCCCAAGGATATTTGCTTTTAAAAAGGGAATCAAACAAGCTTTGCAGAGCAGTTCATATGCAACAAATCCACAGGCAATCAGACCGTTTGTCATTTCATCTTCTAGACTAGCTTGAAGTCTCTGGTGGACATATTACTATTGAATCAGAAAGCAAATAGTGGGCCAATCTAAAGAGGCACAGCATCATATAATCATATGACCCCCTCCTTTCGCAGATGAAGTTGCCTGTGTGGACCCTGACATCTGCCAAAGAGTGTGTGGGACCAGAGTGGGGTGCTCCAACATTGCCTACCCGAAGCTGGTTATGGCTCTCATGCCCGTGGGTGAGTGTCAGCTCCCCTACCCTTTCCCACCACCCAGTACCCAAGATTCACTAGCTAAAATGGACTGAACTACAAGTTCATGGACAGAGAGGAGAGAAAGACCCACCTCTTCTTCCACTGCAGCATATGCATGCACAAACACACACACAAACACACACTTCCTCAGCCTTTCTAAGGTCCCTGATATATGTTCCAGGTATTAGAGCTGCAGAGTTCAAAGACAGGTCCCTGATCTAAAGCTTTATGTGGACTGTAGGGATTATACCTGGATTCCCCACGAGTGTAAGATACAGTGACCAGGAGAAACCTAAGGAGGAGCTGACCAACCCTGGAGCATGTCAGAAAGAATTTCCCCAAAGAAAGGAAGACTGCTGAGCCACAACAAATGCATTGTAAGAGACCAAGAGCATGGGAAACTCCACTCCAGGAAGATAGCGAACGTGAAAATGACCAGGGTGATATGATCATGCAATGTACCATCTGTAGAAAGGATGAATAAACACAGCTTTCCATAGACTGTCATGGCCAAACACCATGCAGAAGCACAGCCTTTTCTCTGAGAGCAAAGGAAGGCACTGGAGACTAGGGGAGCTTTGGTCCAAGCATGAACAATTAGATTTGTACTTTCCAAAGGACTGTTGTGCTTGGAGAATTCAGCGTGGACACAGACTGGGAGGGGAAGGTCAAGGAAACACAAGCTAGGATTCAGCAGTGCTCCAGATAAATGGCAGTAATGACTTCACCTGACCAGTGCCTTTAGAGACGAAGAGAACGCGACTGAAGATGTTTGTGAATTAAGACTCACAGGATTTGATGACTCAGCAGTCAATAGTGACTAGAAGGACAGAGGCCCAAAGATGGCTCAAGTTTTGCTCTTCAGAAGGTGGGTTTGTAATGGTATTTTGTCAAGGAACTGGAAGACAGTGGAGGAGTGGTTGTTGCTTCCCCTTGGTAGTTACAGCTGGAGAAACAGTGGAGAAAGTGAAGGTCTACCTGGGGCCAAGCACTTAAGAAAAAGAAAGAAGGGAAGAGATGAGAGAAGGCTTTAGGGTAATGCTGATATCTGGTGAGGGAAACTAGAAAGGCAGAATTAGGCAGAGGGAAACAAAGGATTGAGGAGGCCACCTCAGTCTGGAACCCTTGAACACAAAGTGGCCTCAGGGTTCCAGGAAGAGAGTACTAGGACTTGATTAAACACACACTTTTGGAGGGAAAGAGGCCCTGGGTGGGCCACAGAACTACTGGGCCTGGACCCATCTCTCCAGTACTGAAAGGTCATTTTCAGAAGCTTGACCGTCAGAGACAGACACTTTAAATACTGGTGTGTTCTCCAATATTTCTACTGTGCAGGTGAAAAGAAAAAAAATGGGTCCAAGAAGAAAAAGCTACTAGTCGAAAGGTCATCCATTTAGCTAGTTATCTACAAAGCCAGGAAACAACCCAGGTTTCTGTCTCCAAGGCTGGGACTTCAGGTAATAACCACAGTGTGAAACAAAACACTGATTTTTTTTTAAGCATAGAAAACATCATAAAAATTTAAAAATGCTAACCACGACCCTCTAACTCTGAGTCCCAGGGGCCCACTACCATCCAGAGCTGGAAACAATACAGATATCAAGACTGCAGAAACCCTCCATCACCTTGACTCACGCACACTTTGTGGTGCACAGGGGCAACCAAGGCTCAGGGGGTGGCAATGGGCCACCCAAGGCCACAGAGCAGAGGTGGAGACTGGCCAGAATCTGGCCTCAAGCACGGTGGGTCTCCTGATAACATATCTTCCCTGAACGGGACCCTCACCAGCACCCTCTGCATCGCTTTCCCAGGACTCCTGGCTTTGTGTGGCTCTGCAACAGCCTCCTAGTCCTGGCAGAGCCTTTCCAAGGACAGCTTTCACTCAGCACTGTCTCTCCCCAGGTCTGCGAGGCTTGATGATTGCTGTGATCATGGCTGCCCTCATGAGCTCGCTCACCTCCATCTTCAACAGTAGTAGCACCCTGTTTGCCATAGATGTGTGGCAGCGCTTCCGCAAGCAGGCATCAGAGCAAGAGCTGATGGTGGTAGGCAGGTATGCCAACCTATACCTCAGAGCACCCTTTCTCTAAAGCACTCTCTCCCTCCTCTCCTTCCCGGATTCCTGGCCCCCCGGCTAGCAGCCAGAACAGTGGGTTCTGTGTGACTTTGCATTAAGCCCCAGTCCAGAACAGGGCCACGTCTCCCCCTCTGGAACACCATGGTTGTATGTTGGGGAGGGGGCTATCTATCCTTATCTGTTTAGCTACCTTTTGCACAGGATCTACAAAATCACCGTGAGATGATAATGCATGTAAATCAGTGGTTCTCCGCCTTTCTAATGCTGTAACTCTTTAAATGCAGTTCTTCATGTTGTGGTGACCCCCAACCATCATTTTTGTTGCTACTACATAACTGTAATTTTGCTACTATTGTAAATCATAATGTAATCTGATATGCAAGATACCTGATATATGACCCCTGTGAAAGGGTCATTCTCTCCCCAAGGGATTATGACCCACAGGTTGAGAACAACTGATATAAACCCTGACTGATAAAGCATGAGTGGAGGAACACCTCAACTCCCTGAAGTCTTTTGAGCCAGTTCTGGCTGTTCTCCCAGGACAATGAAAATTCTATTAATCCAACCCACCAGATATACCTAGAACATGCATCATTTGCCACATTATTGTATTGGGGACACACGGATTCATGATACAGGCCAGCTATCAGGGTATTTCCAGCTTACTATGAAGATGGAACTTGAAGAGACAGTGAAGAGTAGTCTTTTTAAAAAGTTTTTTAAAAGTCAATAAGTTTTTTTATTTAGTTAATTATTCACTTTATATCTTAATTGTATCCCCCTTTCTCCTCTCCTCCTGGTCTCCCTCCACTGTCCCTCCCTTATACCCAGGCCCTTTCCTGCCCCTCAGAAAAGTGGCGACACCTCTCTCTTGCAAACCTACTCCAGCACACCCAGGCTCATCAGGACTGTGAACTTCCTCTTTCACAGTGTCCATGCCGGGGTGAAGTGATCGAAAGGCATGCAACAGAGACCATGTCAGAGGCAGCCCCCATCCCCTTTCTGGGGGACCCACACGGAGGCTAAGCTGCCCATTGGGTACTTATGTGTAGGGGGCCTAGGTCCAGTCCATGCCTGGTCTTTGGTTGTTGCTTCAGTCTCAGGATCTGTTGGTCTTCTTGTGAAGCTTCTGTCCACCCCAGGTCCTTCTATCCTTCCTTCCACTCTTCTACAAGGCTCCCTACACTCCACCCAATGTTTGGCTGTGAGTCTCTGTTTCTATTTTGATCCATTGCTGGGCAAAGCCTCTCAGAGGAGAGTCATACAAGGCTCCCATCTGCAAACAGAGTAGAGCATCATAGTGTCAGGGGTTGGCTGTCTCCCATGGAGTGGGTCTCATTTGGGCCAGGCATAGGTTGCACATTCCCTCAATGTCTGCTCTGTCTTAATCCCTGCATACCCAGAGTAAATTCTGGGTGGAAGTTTTTGTAGGAGGGTTGAAGTTCCCCTCTCTCCACAAGAAGTCCTGTCTGGTTAGAGGGCGGCCTCTCCATTCTCCATGAACCCCACCACCAGGAGTTTCAGCTAGAGTCAGCTCCATATCCTTCCAGGAGCCCACTCTGTTGCAGGTCTCCAGTTTATCTAAAAGGTGCCCCGCCCATGGTTGATCTTCTCTCTGCAAGCCCATTCGCCCCTGCTCAACCTATATCTGACCTCCACTCAGTGTTCCCTCTTCTGTCCTGTTCCCTCTCTTCAACCACTTCTGCTGACTATTCTATTTCCTCTTCTGGGTGAGATTCGAGCATCCTCCCTGGTGTCTTCCTTGTTTCTTAGCTTCTTTGGGTCTGTGAATTGTAGTGTGGTTATCCTGTACTAAATGGCTAATATCCGCATATAAGTGAGTACATACCCTGTGTGTCTTTCTGGGTCTGAGTAACCTCACTCAGGATGATCTCTTCTGGGGCTGTCCATCTGCATGAAAATTTCATAATTTCCTTATTTTTGATGGCTGAGTAGTATTGCATTGTGTAAACGTACCACAGTTTCTTAATCCAATCTTTGGTTGAGGGGCATCTGGGTTATTGCCAACTTCTGGCTATAGAATAGAGCTGATGTGAACATAGTTGATCACATATCCTTGTTGTGGGGTAGGGCATATTTTGGGTGTATGTCCAGGAGTGGTAAAGCTGGGTCTTGAGGTAGAGCTATACCAAATTTTCTGAGAATCCTCCAAACTGATTGAACAAGTTTGTACTCCCAGCAGCAATGGAGGAGGGTTCCCATGAAGTGCAGTCTTGAGGGAGATATCCATAATGAAGCTGTCCCCAAATGACCCACAAGCTTTGAACACCAAGTTATGAAAGCTGAACTTCACCTTAAATTTAGCAAGTTATGGTTTTAAAAGCATAACTTATTGGTAATCTTCTTCTCTATAGACTAAAGATTCAGAGTTTTCATGAGGGTAAGAGGCTGTTCCTGAAATCTCTGCTTCACAATTCAAGTGTCTCTGGCTCTGGTTTTGAAACTCAAGAGCACATTCCTTCCTCTTTGGTAGTTAGATACCTCCCTCTTCACAATCACTGTCTAACTCTCCAGGGTGTTTGTTTCTGCTCATCTGCACACAGCCAGGCAGTGACCCAGCATCTAAGAGTAGGACAGGAGAGGAAATGATCAGCAATAAGGCCACATGGGCAGTAACTGCCCTAACAGAGCTTGAGAAAGGGAAAGTGGGAGTGAAAACAGAGGAAAGGAAAAGTATTTCAGATTGCTCCTCTCTACATACCAACAAGCCTATAGTTCTCAATTAGTGTGATTTTGGCTCCATCTGCTGGTCATATGCATTATTCCATCCAGCCCATCCAAGAAAAGACCATTTTTTGTTCATGTATTTCGAAAATCAAATGAGACTGAGGATCAGCTGAGAGCGGTCAAGAGACTCGGGGTCAATGTAAGGCTAAAGCCATTCTAGAGAAGCAAACCTCTCTAGACAGGACTGAACGCAAAGAGGGAAAAGGGCATCCTTAGCAAAGACCTTTAAGTGCATGGTTCGGGGTGGAAGGTATGGATTCTTCCTCACTAGTGCATATACCGAACAAGCTATCCAATGTATGAATACAAACGTTTCTTGAACTCAGAAGTTCCAGTTTCAGGATTTTAAGTGTCTAAATTTCTGCACTTTAGTATTTGAGATTCTAACCCACAGATGCTTTCTGGCCCAGGGACCACGCATTTTCTCTCCCTTCCTGATTCCCACGTCATGCTCACACGTGCACTCACAGCACCCTGTCCTCTTCCCACAGGTTGTTCATAGTCTTCCTGGTAGTTGTCAGCATTCTCTGGATCCCCATCATCCAGAGCTCCAATAGCGGACAGCTCTTTGACTACATGCAATCTATCACCAGCTACCTAGCCCCACCCATCACGGCCCTCTTCCTGCTGGCCATCTTCTGCAAGAGGGTCACTGAGCCTGTGAGTGCAACACCCCCCCCATTCATCACAGAGTCTGAGGTGAGGGTCACTAATTTTGGCCCAAGGTGAGAAGGCTCTTATCAAGCCAAGATTCTCTCATTTGCCCAGTAAACACTTAAGAAGTGAAATATGACATCGCCAAGAATGTAATCATTCACAAGGTTCCCATGGGTCTGCCATCCTGAGCAGACAGGGAAGAAAGGTGATCAAATAAACAATAGCGTCAAAGGACAATGGCCTCTGGAAAAGTGAAGACCCGGTAAGGAGACTCCTAGGAGAGGGGCAGGGAAGGCATCCTGGGTGAAGTGGCATCTGAGATAGTTTCTATAAGGCTCCGTTGTAGAGGAAGAGAGTGCTAGACAAGAGACCTGTGAAAGTGCAGGACAACTGAGGTTCTGCGGTCTCTGCTCCATCGCTGTGTCCTTCCGTGCATAAGCCAAGCAGCAGCAATGCACCACGTTAACCTGTTGTGAGCTTGTGGGGGGATGCACACGCAGCTGTCCTGTAACTGCGCTGAATTCTGACGAGTGCGGGAGGGAGAGAGAGACGCCAGGATGGGAACCTTGTCTACATCTCAGGATAGAAAGAAGACTCTGGCCCAAATGTGCCTTGACAAGCAATAGGAAGCTATGTTCACGACTCCACACAACCAGTGAGAGAACTCAAGGTCACGACAAAGGCCATCACGGGAACTCTTCCCTTTGTGCCTCTCTAAGCAAAATGTCTGCTGCCCGAGAGAGCTGTTGTTGCTGATAACTACAGAGCACAGGAAGGGCACAGTGAATTCTGGGTGCTATTCCAAAGTGCCGAATTCAAGATCAATATCTCAGTGTGAAAATATCAGTCATCTAACAGGTTCATGCCGGGAACAGGTGTGGTTTAGGAACACAAGGGACTGTGATTAATGTGACGTCGGCAACATTATTTTATAAAAACAAGAGGTGGAGTTCTGCTTTGATTTCTAATTTTCATATCAGAATTTTGCCTACAGGCTCCCAGTGTTCCTGGCTTAACAGAAAAATGCACCTCGTTCTATTTGAATATTGAGCATCTGTGACTCAGTACTTTCTAATCTTCCTTTTCATTGCACATAAGGAAACTCCTAGCCAGAGCACTCACATCAATGGGCTCAAGTCAGCTCTGAAGCCCATATTCATCTCAGTACAGAGCTCGGCCTGTCTTTTAAGTCAATACACAGAGCATAGATGGGAACTGGGTAAGATGGCTGGAATTTGCACTGTAATAAACTAGTAGGGGAGAGCTGTTAGGGCAGAGTGCTCAGCTTCCTAAGATCTCCCCCCCTCACCCTAGTCTCCCTGTCTGTGTCTCCACTCTCTCCTTAGGGTGCCTTCTGGGGCCTCATGTTTGGCCTCGTGGTGGGAATACTGCGTATGGTCCTGGAGTTCTCATACTCCCCCCCAGCCTGTGGGGAGGAGGACCGCAGGCCGGCTGTTCTGAAGGACTTCCACTACCTGTACTTTGCCCTCCTCCTCTGCGGACTCACTGCTGTCATCATTGTCACAATCAGCTTCTTCACAGAGCCCATCCCTGATGAAAAGGCAAGTGGAGTGGTCTGCAGTTCCTAACTCCTGGAATCCCCCTGCCCGATTCTGGTCTCTCCTGCTGCCAAACAGGCATCATTTAGAGGGCATGCTCTCGAGGGTGGGAGTTTCCAGGTGAAAAGTAACTCATTCAGTTCCAAGTTACTCATTGTCTACCGTCTATGTGTCAGGTGTGGTGCTGGGGTTACAGAAATAAGCAGTCTCTACCAACCACGGTCCCCGGAGAGCAGATGCCAACACAAACTGTTAACTACCCAGAGAGAAGGTATAGAAGGACTAGGCTTGATGAGGGGGATTAAGCACGGGGATTCCAGGAGCAGGTTCATTGGCAAGGTCTCTCTGGGTTGGACGTAGAGAAGAAATATGAGTGTGTGTGTATTATATATATATACATATATATATTCTATGTAATATATAGATATTGGTTAAGGGAAAGGTACATGACAGAGGAACCAGAGAGCTCCCCAGCCCCTGGATACCAATGATGCCCAGTCTCACGAAGCCTTTCTCCTCCAGTCTGTTTGGTTTACTAAGGTCACCATAATTTCTCATCACTGACCGGACGGCATAAACACCAAGAATGTGTCACATTACTGTCTGGAGCCTGGAAGCCTGGGATGAAGGGACAAGCAGCCTGTTTTCATCTGAGGCCGCTCTGTGGCTTGGACATGGCCATCTTCTGCCTGAGCCTGCACAGTCTTCCCTCTGTGTCTGTCTAGGCCTTGAACTCAGTAGGGTCTGCCCACACCACCTCATCTTGCCTTAACTACTTTTTAGCAGTTCTGTCTCCACATGTCGCTATAATCTGAGATATGAGAAGGTCTGATAGGATGCAGTGGGGCCACGGACAAAGTCTGTGGTAGAAGGTGGAGCCTAAACATTGAGTGCCGTTCACCGATAATACTCTCACCTGTGCAGTGCCTGTGAGATTGTGAAATGAGCAAAGGAAGCCAGTCCTAACCGCAGCCGGACATGAGCTCCTGCTGCTGCGGTCACTGCTTTTTCCTTGTCTAAATTCTCACATCAGACCCACTCCCATGCTAGAATCTATCCCTGGGTCATCTCTGACACCACTGATGTCACCTACAGAAGTTGTGTTTTAGTCCCCAGGGCCATGAAAAACGGAGGTGAGAGAACGTTCAGGTTATGATTATGGTTGTCTCTCTACTCCTTCTCACAACAGACAGCCTCCAATCCCAACCTCTCATCCAGCTGCAATCCCCAGAACGCCACTCAGATTGTTCTCATTGAAGTTACTCATATTCTTGTTGCCAAAATGAATACTTAATTATTTGTCACTATTTTAAGTGACTGGCCACATCTTGAACCCGGAAGGCCTAGTCTCTAACCACGTCTAGTATATTTTTCTCTTGACTTTTGTTTTGTCAGTTCTAATCTTCCAGTCTCTTTGTGGGCTTTTTTATTTTTTTTAACCTTGGGAACCCCTCTGTGGCATGTTGCCCTAGAGCAGCTGTTCTCCACCTGTAGGTCATGACCCCAATGGGAATCACACATCAGCTACCCTGCATATCAGACGTTTACATTACGATTCATAACAGCAACAAAATTACAATTATGAGGTAAACAGTGAAATAATTTCATGGTTGGAGCCACCACAACATGAGGAACTGTATTAAAGGGTCAAAGCATTACAACGATTGAGAACCACTGCCCTGGAGTGTCCCCAGGCGACAAAGTGGACAGCTGCTTATGACACTCAGTTCTGTTTCCATCCACTCTCTCAAGATTCAGACTGAAAATCCAACTGCCTCCTGGTGACATGAAGGCACATTGCCTGTGTGTGCATAAAGTTCCTAAGTTTTACAGAGATGTGTAGAAATAGATAAGCCTCTCCGGTTCTCATGATTCCAGACAGAGGCACGCTTGAGCCTGATATAGATGGTGCAAAGACCACAGACGTGATACCTCGCTCTACATGTAACAGAGCTGCTGCGACAGCAGAAGAGTTTCATTGAAGGAGACCTTCAGAGATACCATCGTGCTTTGGTCTAACACCACTCATGTCTAAACCACTAGGGAAACTGATTTTTAGTCCTCTGGACCACAAAAAACAGAGATGAGAAAGTTAGCAGGACCACCCAAGAGACATGGGACTCGTTTCTCCTTCTTGAAGGTCTCAGAGGCATTACAGAAGCAACACTTCAGGATCACCTTCATATTTGTGTGTGTGCATTTTATCTCTCCACGTCTTTCACAAAAACCCAAGCCCACTTTTGTCTCGTGTGTTTTCTCCATTGGAGGGGCTCCATTGCCCATGTCATCCGCCTAGCCAGAAACCAAGCACCGTGGCAGCCTCTCTTCCTCTTTACTTGATCACTCTGTAAGTCACCGTATCCTGTAAGGTTTATTCTGCTAACATCTTGTAAGGCTGCCACCTCCTGGAATGGGAAGGCAGATGAGTGGTGGAGTGCTTGCCTAGCGTGTGTAAGTTTAAGCTATTGTCCCAAACACTGAGAAGTGCAGGCAGGGGTCCAGCCACGGGTGAGGTCAGGGTACAAAGAGAAGTGGATGCAAGAGCAGCAAAGAGTGAGGAATGAGCCAGACACAGGGATCTGGGAAGAGTTTCACATCCTGTCTGACCGGCAGTCTGGCTGCTTCTTTACTTACACAGAATTTAGTAGGCAGGGATAGATGCGTGTTGTTCCAAAACATAGATCATAACATTTTTGTCCCAGGACACGTGTTTAACTTTCACTTGGCCATAAGTTTAGTCATTACTGATAAACCATGACAGAGCAGGATTATCTTTTACAATCATTTTATCTCATCAATTGTACAACCCAACTTTTAAACAATATTGCAGTTTCAAGGGCATATTTTGCCAAAGCCTGACAACCTGTTCTCAGGCTGGTAGCTCTTGTGTTTCAAGCGTACTAGACAGAAAGAAAGAAATCCAAGCCAGCCTGGGAAGACTGTCATGTCCCAAGTAGTGTATTATCAGCTTTTAATAGTAAGCATGCTGTCATTAGTCCCAAGAAAAGTCTTCAGGCCAAAGCTGCTGCCGTTATTATTTAATTTCTGCCATAATACAGTGCTTATATCTTTTATGTTTGTAGAATCTATTTATATGTCTAATCTTGATATTTTTTGTTCCTTGGTCATAGGACATATGACACCATAGTGGCCCTGTATGAGTTAACTTTTTCTAAGGAAAAAAGTTCTTAATATTTTATTCTTTAATCATTTTATCCATAACAATTTTGTCCATCATTAGTAGAAAAAGGTTTTTTAATTTGATTTGCTGCCAACTTCTCCCTAGCCTACCAAATACTGTTGACCTTTTAAGTTTCCTTTGCTCTGATTATCTTGCTCCTGAGTGAGTGCATGAGCAGGTGTGCCAAGAGCATCTTTGAGTCAGAGCCTCATAAGGAGGTCTCTGGAGTAATTATTTGAGTCACAATCTCTAGGGTGTAAGGAGGACCTTCAAATAGGCCCAGATAAGGATATTTCCCTAAAAGAGAGAGGGGTAGTATGGTCAGGACATTCCTGGGAAAGCTTAGAAGCAGTACTCCTGGGAAGAGGCATAAATGATTCAGAAGAAAATTTCTATCAATCTAATATTCCCACATTGTCTGAATAATAAAATCCCCCCAAACATGCAACACGTAGAGATCAAGGCCGAAAGAATAGGAGACTGCACCACAGCAATTGGCTCAGCTTTGCTGGATATTTATCAAGCAGCTGTGCTGGCTTTATGATTTTTTGCTGTTCCCATTAGATATGGCTGTGCCAAAGAAAGAATAAATGCACAGATAAATGAGTAGATCTTTTCCTCCTACCTGTTTTCTTTGGCACCGAATACTTCTTTCAATATTTCTTATTTCACTTTTCAACCATTTCCAGGCTGGATCATTTCAATTCAGTCTGAGGACGCTCTGGAGATTCTAGCTCACCGTTCCTTCTCTTTGTCTAAAGTCTGCAGTGGCTCTTGCAGCTTTCTGGCTTTGTTCTTGTCAGTTATCCACTCCCGACTCTCCCTGGACCTTCAGAGCCTTTCATTGGTGATCAGGAACCTGCTTCCTATCTCGCCCTGCTTTCTCCCTGGCTGAGCTCCAAGCTGCTGGGGAATTCCTGACTGGGATCTCAATTCCAGAGAGTGTGTACTCAAGAAAGGCTTGTATTTGAAGAAAGGGGAAATCAAGGTGGCCCTCCCAGCCTCATCTTGTTCTCCACCCTGTTTTCTATTGTTCTGCTCTCACATGAATGAGACCTCCTTATGCACAGCACAACTGCCTTCTGACTCCAAATGTTGTTTCCTCTTGCTCTAGCTTGCTCGCTTGACCTGGTGGACGAGAAACTGTCCCTTCTTTGACCTGCAGAAGAAAACCTCTGTGAGTGTGAATGAGACAGAGGGAGACAACACTCCAGGGCTGGCAGGGAGGCCAGCAGTGGAGGGCCCTGCAGGACATGGGAAAGAAGCAGTCACCACCCAGGATCCGGAACAAACTGGAGGTAGGTTGAGGGCATGTTGGGCTGACATAATGGGGTATAAGGGAGCAGTAAGGGCAGTCATGATGCTCAGGATCCCCCAAGGACCAGTTGTGGTTCACTGGGGATATAGGAGTCTGTGAGAAGCCAATCAAAATCATCCTTGCACTTTCCCATGTGGCCACTAAGACAGAAAAGAGTCAAAAGACTGCCTTGGCTAGGTTTAGATTCTAGCCACTGGAAAGCGTACTTCCCAATACTGAACCGAGCATTAGACAGAGCCGCTCACCCATTCTCCAGCAGATCTAAACAACAGCACACCCCGAAAAAGGAACCTGTGGGCAGAAAACCAAATAGCATTGCACATACTGAGTTCCCTCCACATGGAAAGGAGCATCAGACATGGCCTAAAAACAGCCACCCTTGTCCCTGCCTCCACTTATGTATTGATTCCCACCTTGTCTCTACCACACTTTCTGGAGTCCCACAGAAGCCTGGCTGTCCCCCATGGGAGGACTGTAGAACATGCCCACACTTGTGATGTTGTCACAGGAATACCTCAGAACAATGGCCACTTCTCTGCCAGTGCTGATGATGTTTTCCCAGAGCTTGATAACTGCGTTGGGATAGTACATTAATTAAATCAAAGCTACAATGTGCCAGTTGCATATATAATGAAGTTATAACCTTCCTGTGAAGGTGAGACTAAATAATAATATTAAGATACCCCAATGATAGAATGACATTATAGAGATTAATATTTTTATAATATTCCCAAGGAAAATATTTAAAATTCCAAAAGTCACATCAGTTGCAAGTTAAAGCCCCAAATCAACTGTCTTTCCCGTATGAAGAAGCGTAATAAAATGCAAGTGCTGTATTTATTTCCAGATTTTAGTTAGAGAGAGTCCCACTGACTAGATGGAGCTGGGCTTACATAGGTTTCGGCAAAATTTCATCAAACTTCAGAAAGCTTGAGTGTTGTGCCTGGCACTGCAGTGCCACCTTTCTGTAACTACAGCAAGTTAGCAAAGCATCATTCGGTGCACCTGCACATTTGCCGAAGCTCTGCCACCCAGTTCTTCTGCATTCACTGGTTCTGAAGACCCCCGCACCGGTCCCTAGGCTTGAACAGACTCCTACTTTCTAAGGCCCTTCACCTTCATTCAAGTTCCTCAAGCTATACAAATAGCCACTTGCCCATAGCTAATGCTATCCTGAGCTCCAGAGCCACCAAAGTCTAAAGTCTCAATACTTCTTACCCAGGCTATGGCGGTCAAAGGTCAGTAGATCAGTCTGTGAAGGAGAGCAGCTCTCTCACAAGCACTATAGTCAGAAACAGAGATGTTCATTTCCGAGGCACCATAGGTCAAGGCCATTCTCCCTGGCCTTACCAGCTATTCCACTTAGGTTCCACTTAGGTTCAGTGTATTTTGCTTGACGAGATGTGGCTTTATTTTTCTTTTACAAGTTTTATAGCCATGCACCTGATTTTGGGTGGGTCTCACAACTATTTCCCCCATCACTGAAAAGACAAGTTCTGACCTCTTCAAAGTTCATGAGCTGAAAAGCCCATCCTTCAAGCAGTCGTGGAGGTGAAGCAGCTACCAAAGAAGAGAGGAAAGAGTGTCTTCCAGAGGGGAAAAGGAAAGACTACCCATGGCTGAACCCCAGAGCTACATAGATATACACAGCTACAGAGACAGGCAAGCCCCTTGCTAGCGGTCCCTATCTCCAGGGAAACACAGCTCCTATTGATACAAAGGAATGCTGCTTCCTGTGAACAGCTGCACGTAAGGAA
Organism: Meriones unguiculatus; assembly: GCF_030254825.1. Taxonomy (NCBI): domain Eukaryota; kingdom Metazoa; phylum Chordata; class Mammalia; order Rodentia; family Muridae; genus Meriones; species Meriones unguiculatus. Next base: position 89,607,556 of record NC_083360.1, on the reverse strand, counting down.
GGAAAACGAGCCTCTGAGCCAGCCGTGACGTCCATTAAAAATACAGCCTCCACCCCTCAAGCCCAGCCCCATTACAAAACACCACTGTGTAGGAATGAGAGAACAGGGAAGGCAGGCAGAGGATCTTGCTGAAACAAACCTCAAGACAGGGAAGAAGCAGCCCCTTTAAACTTACCTTTTGTGAGCTATGCACTCCCAAGCTCAGCACCTCTCCACATTGCTGGCCTGGCCTGCATGCTTTAGGCGTCTGAGTATTTGGACATGGTTCGCACAGCTTCTCCTAGCCCCGGCACTGGTACCCTTTGTAGTTGTCAACCACCATTGTTATTAGATACTTAAATAACTCTTAGAATAATGCAGGGTGTGTCACTAAGGCGTGTGAGGGAGAACTGCTTGCCACTGAGGGAGGCTGGATGATTTATACATGACCTTAATGCAAGGCTGAGGGCAGAGTTGGACCTGCTGCTGGATTCCTGACCTCCAGCTCAATATCAGTCCCCATATCCAGGGAAATGAGTCAGTCTGGTTTAAATGTTCCCACTTTCTGGATAAGATAGGCTCTTTTTGTGTTCCCATTACACTGGTGCTCTGAATGAGAATGAAGATGCTAGCTCAAACACTCCATCCCCTGTACTGAGAGGCTTCTGAGCTGTGACCATTTGGATGGTATTGCCAAGGTCATAGCTCACCCCAGAGACCCAAAAGCACCCAGCCTGTGCCCTACAAAGTGTCTTTACATGTGTACCCCACCTTCTATGTCTTAACCCCCATTCTCCCATCCTTTGTCCAACCTTTCCTTCCTCCATCCTTTCTTCCTCCCCTGCCCACTCTCCTTTTCCTCTTATGGCCTGTCCAGCCCTACACAGATCCTGGGGGAAATGGCTGTGGAACTGGTTCTGCGGACTCTCAGGGGCCTCACAGCAAGCTCGGGGGCCAGCTGAGGAGGTTGTGCTGGAACAGACGCTGACCAGCATTGAGGAGGAGCCCTTCTGGAGACGCATCTGCAACATCAACGCCATCGTCCTGCTGGCCATCAACATCTTTCTCTGGGGCTATTTTGCATGACTGCACAGATTAGGATTCAGTTGAAATGAGTGAGAACCGCTGAACCCTAGTCAGTCCCAGAGACCAGAGGCAGGCTCTCTTTCCATCCTGCTGTGCTAACTGGAGACCATAGAGGCCGAGAGTAAAAGGGCCCACGAGGAGTATCTAGGCCTATATCCTTGGCAAGTGGAGACATGAAGGACTAGAGAGATCCCTAGGATTTCCCAGGGTCACACTGGGCACACGCTGGGTCCCCAACTCCAGCTCTCTTTCTTCTCTGTCGCCCTGTAATCCTACCTCAAAACATCATTCTCTCAGTTTATTCAAGGATCATCATTGTTTGTGTATCTTCAAGTTAGACAGGTAGTAAGAAAACGAGTAGAGAATTCTATAAAAATTACCCAAGTACATTGTTTCCATTTCTCTCACCCTCTTTCCCTTTCTGCGTCCTGTCTCCCTCCTTTTCCCTCCACGATTCCCAGTACTGTGTTTGCAGCGTGAGTCCAGTGAGGAGGGTCTTATCATGTCATTGGTTCCACATTGTGGCTGCCAATCCCATACGAGTAAAGAACACAGGTAAGATGACGGCTATCAGGGCAAAGCACTCCTAGACCAAGATTCTCCTTGGCACAGCTCTAACTCTGCTTCTGTCCCCACACCCACCCCTGCAGTCTCCACATCCTAGGAGCTTAGAGCCCAGATGGAGTGAAAAGATGTGTTAAAAGCAACAGGAATCAAACAGCCCTATGGAGCAGAAAGGATAGCCTGGGGTGGGCACTCCAGGGTCCTTGTCCCTCTGCCTTCACCTGCCAAGACTCCTTTCTTGTCGTGTATCTTAGACTGTGACCCTGAGCAGTTTTCCAGGAAGCTTTCCAAATGCCTCAAACTGGATCAAGGTCCCACTTGGTCCCCAAAATGCATAGGCTGCCTCCTAGTGGCCCTTATCACACTGTTTTGTAGTGCTGTCTCCCTTCTAGATGGTGCATGCTTAGGAACAGGAATCAACAGTTATATCCAACCTTACTTTGTATTTATAAGTAGGAGTCAGTAAATTCTTGATGGATTCTTATGCTCTCCCAGGCCCTGTGAACTTTGCTCCATGGATGGTGGGGCAGAGGGTTGTGGAGTTGGCTGCTGAGGAAGAGAGGCATCGTGCCCAGATGAGTCTCAAGGCATCTAGGATAAATGGTACAGATGCAGCTGAGAAGCCCTTCTCCCTCTCCTCTGGTCCTCTGTGATGCTGCTTCTAATCACCATGTCGGTGATTTCTCACCCTACCTGAAGACAAATAAAACTCCATTTCATTGACCTGCAGACACAGCCACAACCCTGCACCTCTGCTGTTACTGCTGCCTTCAATTTTTTGTTTCCAGTGACTTTCTGGCCTCATAGAATCTTTTGTTTCAGTGGAAAGCTTGCTCTGTCTTCCTTCATAGATGCTGACTGAGGATTATGGCTTCCTTCTGACTTCCTCCCAAACTATTAGCACAAGCCATTTGTGTATAGCAGATTATAATAAAAGGCTGGGGGAAAGTGAATTTCAGCAAGAGCATAGTCTAAAACCGAATTGTGACTGACCTTCCTTCTGTTTTGAGGTCTTACATAGCTTGTGCTGGCCTCAAACCTGCTACGTCACTAAGGATGACCCTGACATTTTATGTATATGTGTGCATATGAATGTGTGTTCATGTTAATGTGTGTACATGTAAGCACATGCATGTGGGGGATGCTTATTTTTTGAGCCATGGTCTCTTAATGAACCTGGGGTCATTTGCCATGTGCTAACCACAATGAAGTGCCCTGTGCTAGGCTTCTCATTCCCAGCCTGAGATTGTAACTGAAGTTATCAGTTACAAGTACCAACTCTATTTAACTGTTCCTCAGAGTCATGCTTTCTTTCAGCATCTGCCCTATAAGCTGGAAGATTTATTGACAAGGGACAGGGAGAGAATGGGCATTTGGCAGGAGGGCATTTGGCAGGAGGAGCAGAGGCTGACTCTACCCTGTTTGCTGTCACTTCCTGTCCATTTTCTGGTTGTGGAGAGATTCTGAGCTCCCCCTCCCCCATAGAAGTGGCTCCTGATGCTAGGTGTTAGGGAACACACCTGGAGCAGCTCTGAACCCCTGGTGAACAGAGCACAGCCAATGCCTTGCCCTCAAGTAAGACAGTTCAGCTTGTTCTAAATCGCCCTGCAAAGGTTCTCAGGGGGTTGGGTCCTAGCTGAACACAGCACCAACCTGCCTGTTCACACAACAGCAGATGTTCCCCTCCGTGTCTCCTCTCTCTGCTTCACTGCTTCCGTCTCCTCAGATACCTTCCCCACACTCCTAGGATCTAATTTAGTGCATACTGGAAAACCAAGTCGTGTCTTTAAGGAAGAAATTAGTATTTCCCAGGCTTCTGTGAAATGATGGCAAAGCCTGGAGACTTCTGACCAGGCGTGTGTGCGTGAGCGCGCGCACACACACACACACACACACACACACACACAAAACATTAAATGAAACTCTGTGATCTGGCCACATGGAGGACTGATGGGGAGAAGGTGCCAGACACAGGAAGAGAACAACAACAACATCTTTGGGGTGGCCTCTGGTTGTGAGGGTTTAGAGTGACTGTTCTCTCATCTTGCAGCTGAATGTTAAGATAACCTGCAATGGGCCAGACCTTGTTCTACACAGGAAGTGCACGAAGCTGGTGAACCTGAAAAGCCTTACTCTCCAGCTAGACTCTGAGAATCAAGACATTTCTTCTTCCACCCTTATAATGGAGTGCAAGGTAGAGGAAAGGCAAGGGCTCCGTGCAGGAAGTCAGGGCACATGGGTTTTGCTTCCAGAGCCCCAGACTTGAATTCATAAGGCATACAAATTGCCCTCATTTGTGTGTCATTTGTAGATAGTTTCCAAAGTTGCACATCAAACCTCCCACACTGCAATGCTTCTGTGTTCCCTTTACAAACTTGTCACTTTACCATGCTCTCTGCTCTTCTGGCAAGGTCATGTTCCCGGTCTCAGGCTCAGTCTCTGTATGTGTGAGTAGATAGGAAGTCACCCAACCTACATTATACGGTATTTTCTCATTGTCCTAGCCTTCACTATGTACATTGTGTGTGTGTGTGTGTGTGTGTGTGTGTGTGTGTAAAGATAATAAAAACACCCTACCAGCCCACCAGAAAGGAAACTGCTAGCCCATTGTGCCAGCTGGAGGCTCTCCTTACAACCATTTGGGGGGCCCTTGCCTCAGTTCACCTCCTCTCGCTGCAGGAGGAGAGATAAAAGTCCGGGGGTCAAAGCTGGCATCCTAGTTTGACTTTGCTTCTTGCTTTCTAATGCCCTTGCCATTCTTACTCCAATCTCTTCATCCCTTAATCAAGAGCGAGGGTAAAGGTTTGAGCCTTTCAAGCTTGATGTAATGTATTTCTGACTTGATTCCACACACAGAGAAGGCAGGGCCCCATGGGCGGTGGGAAGAAGGGGAACGGGAAAAGGGTCCCATGACAGACTGGGTGGTAGCAGCACAAGCAGTGCCATCATGGAGAGTCATTGCCAGAGTGGAAACGGCTTTGCCGCAAGCAGTAAGAACATTGAGTAGGAGCTTTGCACTGCAAAGGGACAGTCTGAAAAAAAACAGTGTGCTTGAAAGTCTCAAGAAGAAAACTGTTTTAAAGGCGGTAGGCAATTGAGCTTGAAACACAAAAGGCCCCCGGGTTTAACGTGGGAGACTTGCAGCGATGTCCCCAGGTGTGAGAGTTCACATCAGTCAGGAGAGGGTGGGAGCCGCTGAAAGGCCACTCGCAAGTACTGCAGGTTTTCCATTAATCTAGAAGGAAAGCCGCTCTACACTTCCAGCGGAGAGCTGACTGTAATCTTCTCCTCTCTCCAGGGAAAAACGTTCAGGGAACTTTAAAGGTCATATATAAATATAAATCCTAGTGACTTAAATTGAGGTAGTTACAGTTTACGCTCATATTTCAAAGTAAAATCTCAGCTTTAGCCCAGATTCACAAAGTAGAAATGTCGGAGGAGTTTTTACTGTGATCTTATATTAAATCGGCAGCTTTTGCTGAAAGGGAAAAAGGAACATTCTATGCCTTACCTCTTGACTGGCCCATCTCTTGGTGTGGTCTGCATATAAATTTCAGAATTACGGGTGTTTGTAATGGGAGCACCCCTAGACGACTCTGCTCTAGCTCTCCTGTTCTTCTAGCCTGGGTCAGAGCTTTTCTGACATCCTCCCCAGTTGGTTCCAACTATCTGCTCACACAGCTCCGGTAAAGGCGGCTGACAACTTCCTGAAAGGCGGCATTCAGCTCAGGGCTCACATCTGCAGCTCAATAGAAGAGAGGTGTTGATGTTCCTTGGTGAAGTAATAACTGGAAGGAGAGAGAAGTGCTTCAGACTTTATCCTACGGAGGAAATGGAGGAGGCAGTGGAGAGATGGCTCAGCTGTGAAGAGCACTGGATACTCCTCCAGGTGACTGGAGTTTAATTCCTAATGCCCATGTTCCTAGCACCAAAACCATCTATTCACTGCCAATCTGGCTCCCTCTTCCAGCCTTGTTAGGTACTGTGAGCACAGAGTACACTTTTTCACAAGGAGGTAAAACACCCATTTGCATAAATTTAAATTTAATTAAAAAGGAAAAAGAGAAGACCTGGAGCAGTGGGTACCGGCAGCTCTACACAGAGGCAGCCATCACCTACCAGCCTGATTAGGAGCTGCCTCAGCTGCAGAGCTTCCTTACTGTATGGAAGGCAGCCCGAATTCCAGGGCCTAATACACAGGAAGGCACTGGACATGCCAGCCTCACAGAGAAATTCTGAGATTCCAGAGATCCCAGATTTTGTCAGAGCCACCATCAGGCCTGGACCTCAGTTTGACATCCCTACTCATTCCTTTACTCTTCTCTCTCCCACACTGGGAAGGATCCAGAAATAGTCCCTAGTCAGCATCCTTTACTCCCGCTGCAGTCTTAGAGAATGGGATGGGACCAGGATGGGGAAACAGGCTCATTCATCTTTTCATCCACCTATGTGGAATACTTGCTGTCACCCATGTTGTGTCTCTGAAGATAGGCTCTGGCTAAACCACAGAACCTCCTTTTCCTTCACACAGTGGGAAGTAGCTAATGGCTATTTTTTTTTGTTTTGTTTTTCAAGATAGAGTAGTAATCGGCTTCAATTAACCCAGTCAGACAAATAGCAAAAACAAAACAAAACAAAACAAAAAAACCTATCATGTGTCCCACACATAACTCCTTCCAACCTGCCCTACAGACTCCCACAGCAAAAAACCATGAAGCCTTGTGTTTTATTTTCTCTCTGCTTCACCCCTGAAGTGTTTGCTGAGATTTGAAGTCTGGCAATAATTGTTGTCCCCTAGCTATGTTTCTGAGTCTTCAGCCAAGTTCATGGTCATCCCATTTTCTGAGTTAGACAGTCTAATCAACTAACCAGTCCTAAACAGCCTTGCTTCTAGACATAAAAAAGGAAGAAAAAGATAACACCTCCTTAAATTTCAGGGCCACAAAACTGTTAGAAAAGTGTGCCCAGAGAAAACACTACATGGTCACAGAAGAGAGGTGTCATTAATCAAAATAAATACATTTGGGCTTGCTATTCAAGGACATGCATGGACAGAATGAGCGAAGACGGTGAAGGGGGAGTTCCCATTTAGAACATTTTGTGGGGGGGTAGTCTTCATTGTTTCAGTTTTCTTTGTTTTTTTTTCTGTCTTTGGACCACAGCAAGTTAAGTACAACATATGTTTTAAATTAATCTCATCTCAGGTATCTCAAGAAAGGTAAAGATGCACAAACTCTCACAAGTAAATGAAATTTCAAATGAATTTATAAGTTACAGCTACAGCTTTATGATTGATAGAGGTGATATCCATCAGACACTTACTGTGTGGAAGACATCACGTGGAGCGCATTCTGTGTGAACCACCACGTTTCTTCCTCCCCGTGGCATGGAGTACCTCAGTACGGCATGCCTCAGGGCACAGCAGTAATGAGGCTCCCATAGCATAGTGAAGATAGTTGCCTTGGAATTTAACATTATTTCCAAGGGAGGCTCCTGGAAGTATATGGGGTGACCCTAGCTGAGACTCCAAGCAACGGATGTTAAGAAGCATAATAATTCCCTTTAAAGGCAAGAGAGCCTTCTAATGTTGCTAGTACTGCCTTTTCCAACTCAGCTCCAACAGAAACATCATTCCTTTCCAGCTAGCTCATCTTCTCTTAATTCTCCACAGCAGAGGCATAACAGCTTTTCTCGAAAACACCTGTGACGGTGTGGCCAATCATGTAGAGACTTTCTGAGCACTTGATGAGAGATGCAGCATTGCTGAGAATAAAAGGGTGATCTCTTTTTATACCCCCAAGCCCGAGGCTGAACCTTAATAGTTACATTAAAGAACTGCAATTTCTATTACGTGTGTTGTGATTGAACACCACCAAGTTGCATCCTCACCATGCAGCAAGAATTCAGTTGCCACAGACACCTTCTTCCAACACATTGGAATGTCAGAGGGGCCACAGCTGCCCTGATCCCTGGTCACCTGACACGCTGAAGTGTTCTAGTGTCTGCTCTCTGCCTTCCCACCACCTGACAAGCCTCACAAATGAGATGGGAACAAGATGAACTTGCATTGTGCACAAGATGCTGCCTCCATAAAACGCCAGGAAGGGAAACAAAATGAACAGCCAGGACATATGGCCGTAAGCTCACAGCGTACAGAAACTAGTTCCTCACCAACAACAAGGAACATCTTGAAATGCTTCAGACATATGTGTTTGGGGGGATAAAACTGAAGTGTTTCATAATAAAAACAGGACAAAGTGAACTGTGAGTGCCGAATAAAGTTTTAATTAAAAATGAATTTCTAGCCTTCAATGTGAATATGCAATATGGTTCACAGATGGGTTTTTATATTTAAGCCTTATCCAAACCCAAAAAAGGAATGTGAGGCAAATAAAGCTTCTGAAAATGGCATTGAGGCTGGAATGTATGTAAACAGTAGAAAGTTCTGGAAGAAACAAACAAGAAGAAAGAGCAACCCTCTTTCTTGTGAGCCACTTACTGCTTGCACACTGTTTAAACTGATCACATGACTTACCTTTGGTGCAAACACACTTGTTCCAAGTTTAAACGTACGATACTAAACAAAGTAGGAAACAACCTAGTATCCAACGATGACGAACTATTAAGTTACTTTGTGATGTATCAAGGCAATAGCAGAGAGACCATACAAAACTTTTGTATTCGTTTTAGAAAAAAATAAAGAATATATAAAATTAATATGCACATTAAAATGATAGGATATCTGCAAAAAGAAAACTGAATTTTCTAACAGTATATAGAATTTTGCAGTAAAGTATGAAAAAATAATCTCCAAATTACTTCCACTGGTTTCTCTGTCTGTCTGTTTTCATTTTTACTAGTTTCTGCACTGACCTTGATTGTTTATTTTACTTGTTTGAAGTTTGGCTTGTTCTTGCTTTTGAAGACCCTAAGATACATAATTAAGTTGTTTACTTAAGATATCCCAGAATTTACTTTTTCTTTTTTAAAAATATAAAAACTTGAGATGGCTCAGTAGTTATGGGCACTGTCTGCTTTTCCAGAGGACTTGGGTTCAATTCCCAGCGCCGACATAGCAATTCAAAACTGTCTGTAACTCCAGTTTCATAAGATCCGACACCCTTACATAGACACACATTCAGACAGAACACCAATGCACATGAAATGAAAATAAATAAGTTATTTTTTAAAATATGAATACTTATAACTTAATACTTATAATACTTTCTTAGTATTACTTTCATTATGAGGGTAGGTGAGTGTATACCCTGAAAGGGTTAATTAATGCAGGAAGACTCTACCCAGAGTTCACAGCGCCTTCGGACAGTGTCCCAGATGGAAAGTGATTTGAGCAAGAGCAGGGCTGTTTTTGACTGACTGCCCTTGTTCCTTGTGAGTGCATCTGCCTTGTTACTTACCAATACTGCTGGCACCCTCTGTTGACATCAGAATCTAGTTTCCTCTGGACATGGACTGATGGTGAGCACCAAGCCAGAAGTCGTGCAGATGTACCTAGCATCGTGGATTGAGCAGTTACTGGGTGCTCAGCCTCCCAGAATGCAGACAGCTGCTTTTAGGCTACTCATCCTGTATTATGTAAACCAAACTAATAAATACCTTTGTACTAGATTAATGTGTCAATTCTGCCCTTCTGGAGAACCTTCACCAAGAAAGGTTGCGTTTAGGAAGAACAGCAAAGAGTACAGCTATATAGCATTTCCCAAGAGGTTAATCCTGCCATCTTGAAGGAAAACATCTTAACATATAGTATGCAAAGGGAAAGTAAACCAAGAGGATATTTTAGGGTGTAATGTTCACAAGCAGGTGAAGCAACATGTTGCTCTGGGGTAGTGGCTCTCAACCTGCAGGCTGCGACCCCTTTGAAGATGAACAGCCCTTTCACAGGTCCCATATCAAGATCCTGCATATCAGACATTTACATTATATTCATGACAGTAGCAAAATTACAGTTATGAAGTAGCAATGACCTGAAACTCTAGAAAAAAAGAAAGCAAACACACCCAAGAGGAGTAGATGGCAGGAAATAAACTCAGGGCTGGAATCAATAACCTAGAAACAAAGAGAATAATACAGAGAATTAACAAGCCAAAAGCTGTTTTGTTTTGTTTTTTTGAGAAAATCAACAAGATAGACAAACCCTTAGCCAAACTAATTAAAAGACAGAGGGAGAGTATCCAAATTAACAAAATCAGAAATGAAAAGGGGGACATAACAAATGACACTGAGGAAATGCAAAGAATCGTTATATTATACTTCAAAACTTACACACCACAAAAATTTTAAATCTAAATTAAATGGATGGTTTTCTTGATAGATACCACTCACCAAATTTAAATCATGATTAGGTTAACAATTTAAATAAACCTATAACCCCTAAGGAAATAGAAGCAGTCATCAAAGGTCTCCCAACCAAAAAGAGTCCTGGGCCGGATGATTTTAACACAGAATTCCACCAGAATTTCAAAAAAGAACTAATACCAATAATCCTCAAACTATTCTACAAAATAGAAACAGAAAGAACATTGCCAAACTCATTCTCTGATGCCACAGTCACACTGATACTTAAACCACACAAAGACCCAACGAAGAAAGAGAATTTCACATCAATCTCTCTTGTGAACATTGATGCAAAAATACTCAATAAAATACTCACAGGACATTGTAGCCAGTCTTAATGAGACCTGATAAGCTAGGGTCAGATGGAAGGAGGAGAAGGACCTCCCCTATCAGTGGACTTAGAGAGGGGCATGGGAGGAGATAAGGGAGGGAGAATGGGGTTTCGAGGGAGTGAGGGAGGGGGCTACAGCTGGGATGCAAAGTGAATAAAATGTAATTAATGTAAAAAAATTACATTAGTAATATGTAGCTGAAACTGAATTTGATCATATGGTATAAATTACACTATAGCTATCACAATTTTAAAGTTTAAATATAATTTGTATAGATTAAAAAATTAATAAATAAATAAAATGCTCACAAACCGAATCCAGGAATACATCAAAAATATCATCCACAATCCACCAAGTAGGCTTCATCCCAGGAATGGAGGGATGGTTCAACAAATGAAAATCCACCAAATTAATCCACCATATAAACAAACTTAAAGAAAAAAAAAACCCACATGATCATCTCATTAGGTGCTGAAAAGGCCTTTGAAAAAAAATCAAACACCCCTTTATGTTTAAAGTCTTGGAGAGATCAGGGATACAAGGCACATACCTAAACACATTTAAGGCAATATACAGCAAGCCAATAGCCAACATGAAGTAAAATGGAGAGAAACTTAACGTGTTCCTGCCAAAATCAGGAACAGGACAAGGCTGCCCACTCTTACCATATCTCCTCAATATAGTACTTGGAAGTCCTAGCTAGAGCAATAAGACAAGTAAAGGAGATCAAAAGGATACACATTGGAAGAGAAGTCGAAGTATTGCTTTTCACAGATGAAATGATAGTATACATAAGTGACACCCCAAGATTCTACCAGAAAACTCCTATGGTTGGTAAATACATTCAAGAAAGTGTCTGGATAAAATTAACCTCCCCCCCCAAAAAAAAAAAACGTCAGTAGCTCTCCTTTACACAAGTGGCAAAAGGGCTAAGAAAGAAATTAGGGAAACAACACCCTACACAATAGCCACAAATAACATAAAATATATTGGTGTAACTCTAACCAAGCAAGTGAAAGACCTGTATGTCAAGAACTTCAAGTGTTTGAAGAAATAAATTGAAGATTTTAGAAGATAGAAAGATCTCCCATGCTCATGGCTTGATAGGATTAACATAGTGAAAAGCCATCTACAGATTCAATGCAATTCCCATCAAAATTCCAACACAATTCTTTACAGAATTGTAAAGAACATTAACTTCAACTATTAACTTCATGTGGGAAAGTTAAAAGACCAGGATAACCAAAACAATTCAGTACAATAAAAGAACTTCTGGCAGTATAACTTCCCTGATCTCAATACATACTACAGAGCATAGTAATAAAAACTGCATGGTACTGGCATATAAACAGATTTATCAGTGGAACCAACTTGAAGAGCCAGAAATAAACCCACACTCTTATAGGCACTTGATTTTCGACAAAGAAGCCCAAACCATACAATGAAAAAAGGAAAGCATCTTCAGCAAAGGGTGCTGGTCTAACTGGATGTCTGCATGGAGAAAAATGCAAATAGACCCGTATTTATCACCATGCACAAACTTGAAGTCCAAGTGGATCAAAGGCCTTGACATAAAAGCAGAAACCCAAAATCTATTAGAAGACAAAGTGGGAAAAAGTCTGCAACTCATTGGCACAGGAGACAGCTTCCTGAACAGAACACCAACAGCAGAGGCTCAGACAGCAACAATTAATAAATGGGATTTCACGAAACTGAGAGGCTTCTGAAAGTCAAAGGACAGTTGTCATCAGAACAAAACAGCAGCCTACAGATTGGGAAAAGATCTTCACCAACCCTACAGCAGATAAAGGGCTAATATCTAAAATATACAAAGAACTTAAGAAATTAAATGTCAGCAAACCTGATAATCCAATTAAAAATGGGGTAAAAAGCTAGACTGAGAATTCACAACAGCAGAATCGGGAATGGCTGAGAAGTAATTAAATGCTCAATAACGTTAACCATCAGAGAAATGCAGATTAAATGGCTAAGATTCTATCTTGCACCTGTCAGAATGGCTAAGATCAAAAATTCAAGTGACAACACATGCTGGAGAGGGTGTGGAAAAGGGAAATGCTTCTCTTTTGCTTGTGGGAGGGCAAACTTGTACAACCTCTCTGGAAATCATTCTATCAATCTTTCTCAAAAAACTGGGTATAGATCTACTTCAAGCCCCAGCTGTACCACTCATGGGCATATACTTAAAAGGTGCCCCACCCACCATACAACAAGGACATGTGCTCAATTATGTTCATAGTGGCTTTATTCCCAATAGTCAGGAACTGGAAACAGCCTAGATGTCCTTCAACTGAAGAATGGACACAGAAATTGTTGCACATTTGCACAATGGAATACTACTCAGGTATTAAAAACAAAGAAACCGTGAAATTCGCAGGCAAATGGGTGGAACTAGAAAAGGTCATCCTAAGTGAGGTAACTCAGACCCAGAAAGATACACATGGTATGTACTCACTTATAAGCAGATATTAGACAGGATATCCATACTACAATCCACAGGCCCAAAGAAGCTAAGTAACAAGGAAGGCCCAAGGGAAGGTGCCAGAATGTCACTCCGAGGGAGAAGTAGAAGAGACAGTAGGAGTGGTTGAAGAGAAGGAACAGAGCAGGAGATGGAATGGGGAAACAAGGGTGGGGATCAGATGAGGGGAGATAGGGGTGGAAGATGAGAGGGCTGGGAACAAGAAGGGAAACTGGGGGGAACACCTCTTTGTCAAGCTAGAGGCCCACAACAGGGTAGGCTCCGGGAAGATATGGGTGTGACTCTAGGTGAGACTCCTGTGGGGGTGAGGGGACATGAAGACTGAAGCGACCACCTCCTAGCCAGGAAGGACAGTGGAAGGAGGGGAACAACAACCCACCTACAAAACCTATGATCCAAAAATTACCCTGCCTACAAAAAGTACAAGAATAAAGAGGGAACAGAGGTTAAGGTAATGTCCAACCAATAAATGGCCCAACCTGAAACCTACCCACCATAGAGAACCAGACACTGACACTATTAATGATGCTCTGCTGTGCTTGCAGACAGGAGCCTAACTTGACTATAGTCTGGGAGGCTCCACCAGCAGCAGATAGGAACAGATGCTGGGACTTGCAGCCAAGCATGGGGCAGAGCTCCGAAGGTCCTGTGGAAGTGTTGGGGGAAACATGGAAGAACCTAGAGGGGATAGGAACCCCACAAGAAGACCAACAGAGACAACTCTCCCAGTGCCATGGGACGGAGACTGAGACATCAGCTAAGGAGTATGCATGGTCTGGACCTAGGCTCCCTGCACATGTGAGGCTGATGGATGGCTTAGTCTTCTTATGGGACTCCTGGCGAGTGGAGGAAGGGTGGGGCTGTTTCTAACATATACTCTGCTGCCTGGTTTTGGATCACTTCCCCCTCCCAGTACTGCCTTGTCTGGCCTGGGGGGGATGAGGATAGGCTCAGTCCTGATATGACTTGATGTGCACATCAAGGGGAGGGTTAATATGGGGGGAGGGGCTCCCCTTTTTCTACAGAGAAAGGGAGAGGGGAAGGAGGGGAAAGGGAGATTGGGAGGAGAAGGGGGAGGGGTCGCTCTTGGGATGTAAAGTAAATAAACTGAAATTAAAAATAAGAAAGAATCCAATAGAGTCAGACAGTCTCTTTGTTCCATGTTCCCAAACATTGAAACTTCCCAACTGGCATCTGTTTTTCTCTCTTTCCTTTTTTTCTTCTTTCTTTCTTTCTTCCTTTCTTTCTTTCTTTCTTTCTTTCTTTCTTTCTTTCTTTCTTTCTTTCTTTCTTTCTTCCTTCCTTCCTTCCTTCCTTCCTTCCTTCCTTCCTTTCTTTCTTTCTTTCTCTCTCTCTTTCTTTCTTTCTTCTTTCTTAGCAAAACAAAACAAACAATACACAGTTTCCTCTGGGTTTCCAACAGAACTAAGATGTTTTTGACTGTTTTTGTTTAAGATTATCAACAAAGCCTCTGCAAATTATGCTGTGTCTATGCCAGCACACATTCCTTATAAAGGACAGCTGTAGGAATAAATTATATGTGAGTCACTGCCAGGACACAGAAGAGAATAGGGAAGCATATGTTTTTTTCTACTCTTTGAGCAAATTTTAAATATTTTTAGCATGCTTATGCCATGTAAAATGGTAGATTCCTTTACAAAATAACTTTTTACTTAAAATCATAATTTATTTATGATTGGTGGAAGGAGCCATGTTGTAAGGTTATTAATATTTAGTATTGGTTTATCTTCTAGTAAAGCTTGCTGTTAATCTTAAACAGCTGTATAACCAAATTACCACACAGAGACTGGGTTTTTAGTTAACCTAGAACACAATGCTGGGCAATATTTACTTCTTCCTAAACCTCCAAGCCCTCAGTTTCCTAACATTTAGATTTCCCACATTATACTTGCTTTTTGTGAAATCTTAGGTCTGGTTCATGCTCCACATCCTCTAAGCTCTCTCCTCCAGCTCTGCTCTCCTAGCTCTCCTCTCACCCCTCTCCTTCCACTCATCTCCTGCCTTCTGGCTCCTCCCCTCTTTCCTGTCCTCTGGCTCCTCCCTGTTCAACATTGTGTCTAGTTGCTTTATTTTGTCCTGTTTACACAAGAGTTGAGACAGGATGCTTAGAATGAGTATCACAATGCAATATCCTGATTGAAACCAGAGAGTTGGGGTGGGGGAAGAGAAATCAGCATTTGAATTAACAAAGGTAAGGTGTATACATTAAAAAAAAAAACACATTATACCAACAGAACAATATTAAGTGATTATTTTAAAAATAAGCATTTTGGGGAGCTGGAGAGATGGCTCAGAGGTTAAGAGCACTGGCTGTTCTTCCAAAGGTCCTGAGTTCAATTCCCAGCAACCACATGGTGGCTCACAGCCATCTATAATGAGATCTGGTGCTCTCTCCTGGCACGAATGCAGGCAGAATACTGTATAAATAATAATTAAATCTAAAAAAAAGGTGTTTTGAATGAATCTAATAGTTAGATGCCACTGCTGCTGATACGAATGATGATGATAAATGTTTTTTAAAGCTCTTAGCAGATGCACAGCATTGTTTCAAGAAGTTAGTAATGGATGAGAAATCTTAAAGGAGTAGTGGCATCATCAATTTGCACATGAAACTGAGACTCAAAGACGTTTGTCTGAGAACATGCAGGTAAGTGATTGAATGAAGATTTTTAATTAATCAGTATGACTCCAGAAGCCATATACACCTAGAAATACTCATGTGTATCACATATTCCAGGGTCAGCTCCGGAGAACGGTTATGTCTCATTGCTGTCTCCAGCATCCTCCGTATCAGAGCTGCGTAATTGTGCCAACCCTCTGAGATGTCTATTCTTGGTTGTTAATTTGGCCCTTTCTGGAATTAACTAAAATCTAAGCTTCTGGCACACCTGTGAGGTATTTTTCTGGATTGGATCATTTGAGGTGGTCAGACCCATTCTAAATCTGGGCCATATCTTCTAATGGTAGCCTATTAAAAGGACATGGAATAAAGAAGTGCTTGCTCTTTGCCTAACTGATCTCATTCTCACTGACAAGTTCATTCCTTCATGGGTATTAGAGCTTACTCTTTTGAGATTCTAATGTATATTGAATATCAGCTGAGAAATTTAGCTTTCTCAGAAAATTAGGAATTAGTGCTATCTCAAGATCCAGCTATACCTTTCCTGGATATATATATATATATCCAGAAAATGCTCAATCATGCAACAAGGATACTTGCTCAACTATGTTCATAGCAGCTTTATCCATAATAGCCAGAATCCGGAAACAACCTAGATGTCCCTCACCCACGGAATGGATACAGAAATTATGGTACATTTACAGAATGGAATACTACTCAGCAATTAAAAAGAAGGAAATCATAAAAATCTGCAGACAAATGGATGGAACAAAAAAAAAAGATCATCATGAGTGAGGTAATCCAGAGCAGAAAGACACACATGGTATATGCCCACTTATAAGTGGATATTAGACATATAATATAGGATAAACATACTAAAATCTATAGTCCTAAAGAAGCTAAACAACAAGGAGGACCCTAGGGAAGATGCTTCACAGAGGTGAAGGAAGGTGCCTAAGACAGAAAAGCTCACACAGAATATGCAAATCACGGGACAACTCCTAGACATGATACTATCATTTCCATCTCACGTTAATATGTAGACTAAGTTCCTTAATTTCACAGACTCTAACTTACTCTACTGAATTCTATGTTTAGCACTTTCATTGAGGCATCTACTAATATAGCAACATACTTTCTTATCCTTATCAAACACAAATGAGCTAAGTTAATATATAAAATTATGTGTATTTTAGATGTATAGGCATATGCCATAAATGAGCATATTAATCAAGTTAATGAACTATGTCTACATAGTTAACATTTGTGTTGAGATGTATAATATTTTAGGAAATATTAGATAACAGATTATCACCACCAGGCTGTGCATTAATGTTCAAAATGTACTAATCTTGCATGGCTGAGACTTTGTACCCTTTGATCACCATTACCCACCTCTTCTATCCTATGTCAATCACTGCCCTCCTCTCTCCTTTGAATTTAACTAGTTTAGATTCCCATGTATGAGATCATGCAGTATTTTGTTTTATTTATCATCCATAAGATAATGGCAAGGCTTCTTTGCAAACCAGAAACCTTTAGTAAAGGCAAAACTATTAAAATCATCTGTTAATGGACACATGTGGATTATATTCCTTTGCTATCATAATGCAGTGAGGAACATAGGAAAGCAGAACTTTTTGTAGTCTTGATTTCTTCTGTATATTTACACACACACACACACACACACACACACACACACACACACACACGTGAGCATGTATGTATCCCAAATCCCAAGTGGGGACTGTTAAAATATAAGGTGGTTTGGATATTTTGTGCTTTTAGATGATTCATATTTTTCATTGCACTGACTTTTCATCTTCACTGGGTTGTTTTGTTTTTGTTTTTGTTTTGTTTTGTTTTCTGTTTTTTTGCTATTGGCGCCTCATAGTTTGGTGCAATCCCTACTGCTTATTTTTGCTTGTGTGTGGAGTGTATCAACCAATCTGTTGCAAAGCAGCTCAATTTCAAGAAACTTTATATTTTCTTCTGAAACTATGTTTTGAGTCTCTTCCATTTTGAGTTGATTTCTGTAAATACCTAATTTCATTTTGTATCTCAGTTTAATACAGCTTGCCAAACTCTAACTTTCAAAGGGCCGATTCTCCATTTGAATTCTTGACATCTTTGCTGAAAGCTAACCAGTTCTGTGCGGTTTGCTTCTGAGCTCTTCGCTCTGTTCTGTTTGTGGTTGTGTTTGATTTTGTGCCAGTGCATGTTGTACTACAGCCTTCAAATGTAATTCAAAATCTGAAAGTGTAAGTACTTCCAGCTTTCTTCTGGGTCAACTGCTTTGGCTATTTGAGGACTTTAATGGTTCCATATGAAAACTTTATTTACACATTGCCATTAGGATTCTGAGGAAGCCTGTCTTGACTACAGAGATTGCTTAGGGTGGTAAAGACATTTAACAATGTAAATTCTTCCAAACCCTAAATTTATATCTTTGGATCCTCATCTATAAATTTATCAATGATCCATAGTTTTCATCTCTTTAATTTCTGCATATTTTATTCTTGTTACAAATGTAAATGATATCGCTTTTTAAATTTTCCTATTAGTTATGTCATTGTGGTGTCTAAAATGACACAGATTTTTGTACATTGATTTTGCAACTTCATTGAACTTAATAGTTCCCTCTACCAGTTTCTGAATAGATGTTAATGATTTCCCATCTATGGGATCACGTCATCTCAAACTTAATTTTACATTTCACTCTCATTGGACACTGTTGTAAAAGACGATTAATATTTACTATTGATATATCTTCTGGTAATCCTGCTATTAGTCCTAAACAGCTGTATACCCAAATCACCACACAGAGACTGGGTTTTAGTTAACCTAGAACACAAAGCTGGGCAATACTTACTTCCTCCTAAACCTCCAAGCCCTCATAGTTTCCTAACATTTAGATTTCCCACATTATACTTGCTTTTAGTGATATCTTAGGTCCAGTCTATCTCTCCACTCTGTTCCAAGATCTCTCCTCCAGCTCTCTCCCTAGCACTCCTCTGCCCCTTCTCCCATTCATTTCCTGCCCTCTGGCTCCTCCCCTCTTTCCTGTCCTCTGGCTCCTCCCTTTGCACAACATTGTGTCTAGTTGTTTTATTTTGGCCTGTTTACACACAGTTGAGACCGGATGCTTAGAGTAAGTATCACAATGCAATATCCAGATTGAAACCAGAGGGGGGTGGGCAGAAATCAGCATTCGAATGAACAAAGGTAAGGTGTATACATTTCAAAAGAACATTATACCAACAGGACACCTTTAAATCTTCACCAGGACTTTCAGGACCAGGCTGATCCTAACAGCCTGGGAGCAGGCATTTTGCCTTACTCCACATCTCACAGAAAACGTTTTCTCCTCTCATTACATTCTTATATTTTGTGTCTTAAGCATCACCAAAAGGGCTAAAGGACTTTTGGTGTTTTAAAGGACTGTTTCACAGAGCTGAACTCTTGGGAAACAAAGGGAACAAGAATTGTTATCTAATGAGGTGTGTGAGCTCCGTATTCAAAGGACTGTGGGACACTTGTCTCTTCCTCTGTCTTTCTGGCAGGAGGTGAGTCAGCTTTGCTCTGCCATATGCCGCCTTATGCAGTGTGCTACCTCTTTCCTCTCTTAAAGCCATTGCCTATACTTTGTTATAGAAATGGGAGGCAGGGGTTTTCATGGACTTAAGTTCCTTGCACCTCTATTTCATAATGAAAACCTGTTAAATTTTGACAAATACCTTGGGTCTGTTGAGTGATGCCTTGTTTTTGCATTCCACTCTGATTCTGATGTCTATCACAGTGGCCGATTTTTTTTTCCCATACTAAACTACCACCATATCCAAAGGGTACATATGTCACTTGGATCCTAACGTTTGATTCTTTGAATGTCCTCATGCACAAAGCCATGAGAGTTTGCCACAGGCATAACAAGGCTGGAAAATTGGGACAGTGGTGAGCATTTTCCAGTTGTAGGCTTGCATAGAGTACACTAGAAACCAGGGCTGAAGTGGTCCCAGTGAGGAGGTCAGGTGCCCTGGCACTTGAGGCCCATAAAGGCTAAGATCAGGGATAAATTGTAGCAAAAACCATGGGGACTCTTAGCAACTAGGAGAGACTTTGAGGGTCTCTGTGTAAAAGACTAGAGGGGTTCTCTTCAGTGGTAGATAGATGACTATAAAACACGGTGGCCCTGGTGCCCACATGACAGCAATTCATACACTAAAAAAGGTGTAAAGCCATCTATTCACAAAACATCAAACGTGGGAAAACTTAGCTGTCAATCAACCAAAAAATGGGCAGTCACTGCATTATTTAGTAGTGAAAAGGACTATACACTGAAACATGTTACACAAATGGACACATCTTGAAACTATCATGCTACTTGAAAGAACCCAGACAAGGCAAGTCACACATAGTGTATAATTCTATTTATATGAAATATGCAGAAGAAAAAAGAGAGAGTAGACTGGTGCTTTTCACAGGTTGTGGGGAAAGGGCAGCAGGAAGTGGTTACTGTTCACATACAAGGCTTGTTTCTGGGCTGATAAAAATATCTGAATTTAGCGGTTATGGTTGTACAGCTCAGCAAACAGTGTAAAAACTACTGAACTTTATTTTTCAATAGGCTGTATCTGAATAAAGCTATTATTAACAATTAAGTACATTACCAAACCTCTGTATTTACTCCTGGTTTTTAATCTCTGAAGTCACACTGCAACCCTCTTGCTGGGATTACCTGGACATTCACATTAGGCCATTGCACAATTACAGAAAGCTGAAGACCATTTCCAATTGATACCTTTATCACCATATATGTCTAAAAATCAAACGTGAGTAATAATAAATGACTTGAAAATATAACTAATAGAACCAGGGATTTTATTTCTTCATTGACTATCATTGACTATCATTTTCTCTCCTAACTTCCCTAAGTTTTTGTTATTCTTATGAAACAGGATCTCATTCTGTTTCCCAGACTGGCCTCAAACTCAGTGATCCTCCTATCTCTGCCTCCAAACTTTTTAAATTTAAATAGAAAAAAATACATTAAAAAGAAAAGTCTGTTTTTCTTTCAAATTAAGTCTAATGATTATTTAGATTTATATGAAATATAGTAAATTCCTGTAAATGATAAAATACTATTAGTCCTTAAATGCATTCTCTATACACATAATACAGCCTATAAACCCACAGCAATGGAGTAATGAACTCTCCTTCCCCAGGGAAAAGGAGACAGGCAGACAGACAATCAGCAAAGATGCTATATACCTAGGAATTAGCTCTCTTTCATAGAGATGCAAAATTCAACCCGTAGCAAATGCCTTCCAGAATACCACCCTTTGGTGGTTCTCGTCATATCTAATGGTAGTCACAACTGCAGCAAGGGCTTATTTATTCCATTTTTGTAAAATGGAACTTTTTAATGGATCTTTTTTCTTTTTGAGACAAAGCCTCACAGTGTAGTCCTGGATGACCTGGCACTCCTGATATAGACCAGGCTGGCCTTGAACTTACAACAATCTTCTCGCCTCTGTCTACCTTAGTGCTGGGTTCATACATGTGTCACAAAGCTTGGCCAAAAAGTAATTTAAAATGGATTAATTTTTAGGTTTTTTTTTCCTTAAATTAAAACACACCAATTTCCACTCAGGATATGGATTGCATGTGTTCATGTTTGTGTGTGTGTTTGTTCATGTGTGTCAAAGCCAGAGGCCACCATTCATTATGTTTCCTCCATTAGTTACTATCCAACTTCTCTTTTGGGCCATGGAGTTTTGCTGCACCTAGAGCTCAGATTCAGCTGTGCTAGCTGCCCAATAAGCTTGAGGGAATCTTCCCTCTGCAGCACCGGGATCATGGAGGGGCACACTGCTCTCAGCTCTTCCATGGAGGCTGGGGATCTGAACTCTGCCCTCCTGCCCATGCGCAAGCACTGTGCCAACTGATTGTGCCAGTCCCCGGATATAGATTTTAAAAAGATCATCATTCATGTTAACCTTTGGAAACATATTGAACAAATCATTAGAATATAACCTGTGTCGGGGAACTCAGTGCTTTCACAGTGCAACACTTTGTTGGCCCATGTCAAGACATATCTGAGGATGCCATTTGTGAGTGTGCAATGGAACAGCAGTAGGAATGGTGGTGACAATAACAAATGTTCTTAGGTTAGAAGATCCTGAGATAAGGCGCTCAATGTTTAAGGGACATAAATTGTGCCTAAGAATTTCTGCTAGATACTAGAGTACACCATGGTCACTGAGGCTTCTAACTGGGCAAGGCTCCCTGTGGCTGTGGGAACCTAGGCCAAGGGCCAGTTTACAAGTGCTTTTCCCACACCTGCAGCACTCTCCAACCTAGCATTCTACCAGTGGCTCTCTGAGTGTGTGAGCACGTGTGTGCGTGTGAACATTAGATATCTGTTCCCATACCCACTTCATACAATATTGGTTCTCATCCACAAGACATGGTTTGGGGGATACTCCACACTCTCCCTGTGGCAACTGAGGAAACTAAGCACAGAATTCAAGAGACTTGGCTAGAAGATGGCAGGGATGAGATGGAAGCCTGGACACACTCTCTTACCCAGGGTGGTTTTGATATATTACACATCGCCAAACTGAAACACATTGGTTCATTTCAGAGTTCTATTATGACATTTCATAAAGGTATGTCATACTTTAAACTCAGGTTGAAATGGATTATGAGTCAAAGTTTTTTCTTTAGTTTAAAAAAAAAAGTGAATTAACAAATGGCAAGGTCAAGGAGAAAATTCCCTTGTTGTCAGCTCTTCCAGCTTCCAGCAGCTTCACCTCTTCTCACACCCACTCTCACCCCTACACTCTGGTACAATTGTGATTGTTTTCTTTGTACTTTCAAAGTGTCACTGGCTTCATGACAGTGGCTAGTAGGAGACGACACATCTTATCAATCCACCATTAGGTTTATGTCTCTAACTGAAAGACAGCTGCTGAGTAATTTTCACCCCTCCATGATGCCTTTAATGTGTGGATGCTAGTGGCCTGGGTCATGTGATACCTATGAAAATACCAGAGGTAAAATTACATTGATTCTTTTATTTTCATTTATTTATTTAGAGTTTCTACATGCTTACTAACACAGGATGCTTTATTTATTCTGTTTGCATCAAACTGTATTTCCCTAGAAGAAAATATTGCAAATAATCCAACACTAAAATATTAGCTACTTTTGGGATCATTCATGGACTCTGCTAGTGAACTAACCTAGCTGTCAGACATTCAGATAACTCAGCTAGGCTTCCAGAGAAGCAGTGAATGCATGTGTAAGCTTTACAAAGAAAGCTAGTTTTTGGAACCTAAAAAATACAATAGCCTCTTCTAAGGGGAAAAAGATAGTTAATATAAGTTAAAACAGGTTTAAATTCTTGAAAATCATTTCTGCAGAGAACATCATTTGCTCGTTACTGAGAACAGGAAGCTGATATTAATTATTACCCAGAAAAGATAACCAGCCAAGCAGGTAAAAAGGAAGTTAAAGGGGCATAAAAATGGATGAACACTCTAGAAAGAACCTATTCACAGTTTGCTGGTGGTGGTAGGGGAACATGTGGCAGGAGAGCCTGGTCACAAATTGGAGGGTGTGACTGAATTGAAGAGTGTTGATATTGGAAACAGCACATTCTTCTGTCATAAAGGCTTGACTGATAATTTACCACTTGAAGGATTATGCTGGGTTCGAGTCTGTTACTCAGTAAACACCTGTTTTAAAGAAAGGCATACGAATACAGATCACATCAAACGCTTTCATTGAGAAGTTGACACGGATTCTCATACAGGTGGTAGCCGATGGTCTCAGAAGCTTTCCTGTGTATGAGAAGTAGAACTACAGGCCTTCTTGTACAAGCTCCTGTACATCTTGTCCATGCTGTTCTCAAAGACAGGGCGGTGGGACTTCCCCTTGTAAGAGGATGTTCTGTTGGACCAGTATTCAGTGTCATCCAAATGGAGAGAGCCATGTGGTCGCTGGTAGGAGCTATGAGAAAAGATGAGAAAAGAAAGGTTAAATAAAGGTGAAACTAAGTTAGAGGTACTACTATGAGTTCAGATATTTACTGAGTACTTTATTTGTGTGGACACTCTGCTGGGACTGAGAGAAATAAAACGCATTGAGGCTTTTGCTTTTCAAGACTGACTGTCTATTAGGGAAAGCTAAACTGTTCATACGAAACCACGAAGAATAAAATAAAATAAAAAATTGATTAGAACTAAAAATAAGGTAAAACAGCACAGAACTCAGGCATAGTGGCACACACTTTAAATACCAGAACAGGCAGATCTCTGTAAATTCTAGGCCAGCCTGGTCTATATAATAAGATCTTGTAGGAAAACAAAACAAAACAAACAAACAAACAAAAAAACGGCACAGACACTGTGATGCAGGCAGTCTGAGAACAGAGCCTCTAAAGCCAGAATTCATTGTAAGCTCTGGAACACTGGCTAATTAACTTTTTAGTTCCATGCTTTAATTATATTTTTATATAACTATACAATTCAAGAGAATAGCTTTAAAGTGCATGGTACAGTATTTGGGACAAAGAAGTGATTATGATGCTACCTAAGCTTATCAGCAATCTCCGAACATTTAGAAGTAGGCAGAAATAGTTAGAAATTAATACTTAGTAAAAACCAAGCCTAGTGGTTCATGTGTGCAATTGCAATGACTTGGAGATAAAAAATTGGGCCAAAACCCCACCTCACTTGTAAAAATATTTTTTTCCATAATATCTTTACATAAATATTTTCAAATACATAAAACATATTTTCAAATCAAATAACACACACACGTGCCACGCCAGGCATCTTCCTACAAGCTTTTGAGTTATTGGCCACGGAGGTCTCAGAGGCACCTACAACAAAATAGGCCATTGTTCTTGGATGCCACCACAACAAGATGCTAAGATTCTGGGCATCAATAAACCCACCTCAGCTGACTAGGAACAAGTTTTAAACATTTAAATTTTTTTAAGTTTGAATTTCTCATTTAATTATTTTTATTTTTATTAATTACAGTTTATTCACTTTGTGTCCCCCCTGTACCTCCCTCCGTCCTCCCCTCCCAATCCCACTCTCCTTCTTCCCCACCCGTGTCCCTCTCCCAGTCCACTGAAAAGGGAGGTCCTTACGTACAAGGTTAAGTCAAAATATCAGCACAGGTCCAGGAAGGGGTCTCAATGCTCCACCCTTTACAGAGGAGTCCCTAGCCATGGCCACTGAGTGACAGAGTCACTCTCCTTTGGGGACATGGATGTTGGTATGTGTACAGTCCCATGTAACCATGCACACGTGGCCAGCATTAACAGGACCCAGGGAATCAGTAACAAAAACAAGACAACGCTGGGGGGAAAAACAGGATATGAGGTACCAATGGAAGCTAGGAGGAGGTTAATGGGTGGATAAATACAATAAAAAGTAATTTGTAAAAAAAAATAAACTAAAAGTTTCAAAGAAAAAATAAAATATTGTTTAAAATTTAGTCTAATACCACTATAATCTTCAAAAGCACTTTTGCCAAGCCTCATTGCTACTATTTTGACACAATGATGTTTCCTTTATTAGTTTTGTACAAGGAAACAGTCTAGACAATTTAGTATCAAAATTTTCATGTAAATTTTCTCCAGATATAACCCCTATTGTCACTTAAAACACTGTTTTGACAATTTGAGTCATATACAGGAAAATCATAGCCAAATGCATTAGTGGGGAAAATCTGCCTGTATCTCTAACCCTGCTAAGCTGTGTGCCCACCTGCTCTGTCCCTCACTTTACTCCAGGGGTCTGCATGCTGAACTGAGTCTGCTTGACTGTGTTCAAGCTGTTTGTCTTTCACGAAATGCAGATCTGTCCCTGCTTAGCTGTGATCCATATAGCATCAACTTTACTATGTGATAATAGTAAGGTGCCGGTGCACCTCTCCGAAATATATATTTTTATTTAATGCTTAAACACAGTGCAGTAAGCCCACTCAACTGAAGTTGGACTTACATTTTTTATTTAAATTTCTTATTTTCTGAAAATGTCATGTACAAGTACTGCATTTTTATCATTTCTGTGCCTTTTTCTCCTTCCTCCTGTTCTTAGCATACATCATTACTCACCTCTCTTAAAGGTAAGTAGTTAAAAAAAGACTAGTAATTTTAAACATGGTATGGGTTCTCTTCAGACTATAAAACAATTAATACTTTTCATAAAATTCTGTACTTTTACTATTGATTCACTATTGCTTTGGGCCCATTAGACAATACATGTTTCAAAGCTGCTTTAAAATATGACTTCCCTGACTTTCAGTCAATAGATAAATGTCAGAAACCCTTTTAGGATGAACTGTGGGCTTGCCAAGGCTCCGTGTAGCAGAGTTAAAGCGGTGTTCTGCCTGACGTTATGGAATAAAGCTGGATGTAAACAGCAGCCGAGATGACAAGAATACAAATTCAGGGCAACTAAACAACACACCATTGAATGGCATTTGAGTAAAGGAAGAAATCAAGAAGGAAATTTTAAAATTCATAGAATTAAATGAAAATGAACACACAATATACCAAAATCTATGGGACACAATGAAGGTAGTCCTAAGATGATATTATAGTACTAAGTGCCTACATAACCCCCCAAAATTAAGAGCTCTCATATCAAAAAACTTAATGATACACTAAAAGGCCTTGGGAGGGGTAAATATACAAACAATAGCCAGAAACAGATTGAAAGAGATAATCCAAACCAGAGCTGAAATTATGAAACAGAAACAAAAATTACAAATAATCAATGAAATGGAGTTAGTTCTTTTAAAAAAATTAATGAGGTACTTTTAGCTGAATTAACCAAGAAACTAAAATAAATGGCTGAATTTCTAGATCATATGGCTTACTACAGGTAAATCACGGTGGGGTAAATAATTTTAACAGACACATAACAAATGAGCTAGAAGTGGGTAATAAAACATATTGCCAGTAAAAAACCTGCAGAGCCAGATGAATTCAGCACAAAATTCTACTAGACTGTCAAAGACGATCTAAAACAAGTACAAGTACACCTCAGTTACCCTGATACCAAACCATATGAAGACCAAATAAAAATGTATTTGCAGGTAAATCTCTCTGATGAACATGGATGCAAAATTTTTTTTCAATAAAATATTTTTAAACTGAATTCAAGAACCCATCTTTATGTTTTCCACCCTGATCAATATTGTGAAAATGGATATCCTATCAAAACCAACCTACAAATTCAATGCAAACTCCTTCAAAGTTTCAATGTAATTCCTCACAGGAAAAAAAATTCTCAAAATTCATATGAAAAGACAAAGACCCAGGGTTAACAAAACAATACTGAACAATGAAAACACTGCTGGAGGCATCACCATGATGCCTGAACATGGCACTGGCATAAACACGCACACACACACACTGATCAATGGAAGCAAACTGAGCACCCAAATACACAGTCACACTTTTAGAGCCACATGAAGTTTGACAAAGGGACCAAATATACACATTGTAGAAAACTTCAGCAAATGGTCCCAGGCAAGCTGGATATCTGAATGTTGGAGAATGAAAACACATCCTCATCGTCCACTCTGCCTAAAGCAACTGCAAATGGATCAAGAACATAAGCATGACACCTAATACCCTGAACTTAACATTAAAAAGCAGATGCTCTTGAACTTCGAGGCTCAGGAAAGGGATTTCTCACCAGAATGTCAGTAGGTAGTACAGTCACTAAGTGACAAATAAGAATGTCACAGAATTTAAAAAATAATAATAAAAAAACTTACGTACAATAAAAAATACAATCATTTCAGGATTATCGCCTAAACAGTAGAAAAAATCCTTACCAGCTACATTTCTGACAGAGTTAGTGTATAGAACAACAAAAACTTACAAGAAAACAGACAACCAAAAAAAAATTTTAAATGGGGGCATGGAATTAAACAGAAGGGTCTCAAAAGAAATAAAAATGGCTAAGATATATTTGTAGGTCTGTTTACTGCTTTGAAGACTTTACCTTACCCCAGTCAGTACAGAAAAGTTGTTCTTTTAATTAATTAATTTTTTGTTAGTTATAATTTATTCATTTCATATCCCAGGTGTAGGCCCCTCCCTCGTCCCTCCTAATTCTACCCTCCCTCTTCTCCCATGCCCCCACCCACTGATAGGGGAGGTTCTCCTCTCTTTCCATCTGACCCTAGCCTGTCAGGACTGGCTGCATCATATACCTCTGTGGCCTGGTAAGGTTGCTCCCCACTCAGGGGGAGGTGATCAAAGAGCCAGCCATTGAGTTCATGTCAGAGACAGTCCCTGTTCCCCTTACTACGGAGCTCACTTGGAGACTAAGCTTGCCATGGGGTTCCCCTTTCTCCACATTCTCTCCAGCATGTATTGTCGCATGAGTTTTGGTCTTAGCCATTCTGATGGGTATAAGGTATTTTAGATTTTAAAATATATACTCCTTGTCATAAAACTCAATAAACAGTTTCTATCAAGCAAAAATGTCAGTGAATAAAACATGCAGAAAAGTCCTGAGCTTCTGGAATATGCTCTAGACAATGGATGGATAGATGGATGGATGGATGGATGGATGGATGGATGGATGGTAGGAAGGAAGGAAAAGACTTGGTCTTAGGCTTTAAAACAGATAACAAGAAGAGGCTATATTATGGTCTGATAACATTGCTTTAAAATATAGAATACTACTCAGCAATTAAAAATGAGGAAATCATGAAATTTGCAGGCAAATGGTGGGACCTAGAAAAGATCATCCTGAGTGATGTATCCCAAAAGCAGAAAGACACACATGGTATATACTCACTCATATAGACCTACAAGATAGGATAAACATACTGAAATCTATACACCTAGAGAAGATAAACAAGAAAGAGGACCTGGGGTAAGATGATTAATCCTCATTTAGAAAGACAAATGGGATGGACATTGGATGTAGGAGCAAACAAGTAACAGGGCAGGAGCCTACCGCAGAGGGCCTCTGAAAGACTCTACTAGCAGTGAATCAAAGTGGATATTAAGACTCATAACCAAACCTTCGGCAGAGTACAGGGAATCATAAAAAAGGGGGGGGTTAATATGACCTGGAGAGGATAGGAGCTCCACAAGGACCAAATATATCTGGGCACAGGGGTCTTTTATGAGACTATTTCTCCAAACAAGGACCATGTATGAATGTAACCCTAGAACCTCTGCTCAGATGTAGTCCATGGTAGCTCAGTATCCAAGTGGGTTCCCTAATAAGGGGAACAGGGACTGTTTCTGACATGAACTCAATGGCTGGCTCTTTGACCTCCCCCCCCCCAGGGAGGAGCAGCCCTGATAGGCCACAGAGGAGGACTTTGCAGCCAGTCCTGAAGATACCTGATAAACCAGTATCAGATGAAAGGGGACGAGGTCTTCCCCAATCAGTGGACTTGGAAAGGGGCAGGGAGGAGATGAGGGAGGGAGGGTGGAACTGGGAGGGAAAGAAGGGGTACAGCAGGGATACAAAGTAAATAAACTGTAACTAATATTAAAAAAATAAAAAAATGGAAAAGAAAAAATACTATACAAAGTTGAGTCTTACAAACTATTGTATGCATTGATAAGACTTAGAAATGTTTCTCAAACCTTAATATGTACCAGAGTCACTGCTGTAATTCAGGTTGTTGGCCCACTCCCCAGGTTCCTGATAGAATACAGCTCAAGTGGAGCCCTGAGACTTCATATCTTTAAGAGGAAGATGTTAGTGCTTCTAATATGAACCACACTTTGGGAAGCACTCAAAGACATAGTTTTCTTAAATATGGTCAATCAACATAGGATGAAAATGTTATGATGCCATCTTTTCCCTCCTTTCAGCATTAGCCGAAAATCTGCTCATAAGGACGTACTGAAGACTAGTTATAAGTCATTTATTTTTCTTCCCTAAGCAAAGGATTCACAAAAATGACTTTCTAATAAGAAAAGCTTTCATTACTTGCTCTGAGAAGGTGCCTGCCTCTCAGTCCCTTTTAATGGGATGCACAGAAAATGAAGATAAACTAAAACAGCACCCTAGTCACTTGAGGGGCAAATTCTTAAGGCTTGACCATCCCATCTTGTTGGCTCAAGAATGAACACGATGGAATACTACTCAGCTATTAAAAACAAGGAAATCATTTCCAGGCAAATGGTGGGATCTAGAAATCATCATCCCGAGTGAGCTATTCCAGAAGCAGAAACACACACATGGTATATACTCACTTATAAGTGGATATTAGAAATATAATATAGGATAATCATACTAAAATCTGTATACCTAAATAAGCTAATCAAAGAGGACCCTGGGTAAGATGCTCAGTCTTCATTCAGAAAGGCAAACGGGATAGATATCGGAAGAGGGAGCAAAAAGAACAAGAGCCTACCACAGAGGACTTCTGAAAGACTCTATCCAGCAGAGTATCAAAGCAGAGGCTGAGACTCATAGTCAAACTTTGGGCAGAGTGCAGGGAATCTTATGAAAAAAGGGGGAGATAGAAAGACCTGGAGGGGACAGGAGCTCCACAAGGAGAACAACAGAACCAAAAAATCTGGGAACAGGGGTCTTTTCTGAGACTGATACTCCAAACAAGGACCATGCATGGAGATAACCTAGAACCCCTGCACAGATGTAGCCCATGGCAGTTCAGTATCCAATTGAGTGCCCTAGTAATGGGAACAAGGACTGTCTCTGACATGAACTCAGTGGCTGGCCCTTTGATCACCTCCCCCTGATGGGGGAGCAGCCTTATCAGTCCACAGAGGAAGATGATGAAGCAAGTCCTGATGAGACCTGATAGACTATGGTCAGATGGAAAGGGAGGAGGACCTCCCCTATCATTGGGCTGAGGGAGGAGCATAGAAGTAGAGGGAGGGAGGGTGGGATTGAGAGGAAAAGGGGGTGGGGTACAAAGTGAATAAACTCTAATTAATAAAAATAAAATCAAATCAAAAGGATGAATACAAATGGAGGGTGCTATAAAGGGACACCAAAAATTAACACAGAGCTTACCCATTGAGCCATTTCTCTAGCCAAGTTAAATCTTTGCATTACATAAGTGTTAAGATTTGTTTATTTAGAGTTTTTCATTTAGAGGAGTTCCCTCCTCTCAGGTGTCTCTAGTTTGTATCAAGTTGGCAAAATACTAATTGGTAACATAACCTAAGGAAGAATCTTTTAAGAATGAACAAAGAGGAGAAAAAAAAAAACCTTTGCATAAATTGTGTGCTCTCTGAACCCTTCTTTTCCTCTTTTGACTGTTTCCCTTACAAATCCATCTATTAAAATGAACCCATAAGATGCCCAGGCTACTTCTTGATTGTTAGGTAATGACTTTGGAAAAGGAGATCACACTCATATGCCGCACCCGCATTTGTTCATAGAGGTTCCAGCTAAGCTAGCCGTGGAAAGGAATAGAGATTGTGGTGCAGACTCCAGCTAGGGAGAAATTAATTCCACCTCATGGAATACAGTCCCTAAGAAATTCCACAATGAAGAACTCATACAGTGCTCCGCGGTGTAGCAGCGAACATGACCGCGACGACCCAGGATCTATAGTTCTTAATTCTGCATCTATGGTCACTGGAAAAGAACCTTCAAAGTAAAATTTGCTAGTGTAATATTTCGAAAATATTTTAATTATTAATATCCCCGAACTTTTAGAAGAGCAGATTTTTTCTTATTATTTTAAAAAGATTTACTTGTCTAAAATTATGAAAACCATTTTTAATTTAGAATAAATGTATCATGAAACATGGATTTGCTGGTGTCAAATAAATCCTAAACAGAAAACGCATCATCATGAGTTGGCTATTTGAGCATGTGAATGTGAGCGAGTGTGAGTGTGTGTGTGTGTGTGTGCGCGCACGTGCGCTTGAGTGTTTGTGTATGTGTGTGTGAGCATGTGTGCGCACGTGCATGCATGTGCACCTATTATGCGAATGGATGGGCACGCGTGTGGAGAGGCAGAAGTCAGCGTCTAGTGTCTTACAATGGTTCTCCGCCTTCTTTGGAGATGAGGTCCAGAAGCAGGATGGCTCCTCCTGCCTCTGCTTCTGCAGTGCTGGGACAGCAAACACCAGTACATGGCTGCTGCTGTTTCTGCCCCAGAATGGGGACTGGAGAAGGGAAACTCCGGTGCCTGTCTCCAGGGCACCTAGCCTTCAGAAGTGTTGTTATTGAAAAGCTTCAGGAATTACAAGATTTAACTCAGAAGCGAGCCCTACCTGTATTCCGGGTCGCTGTGAGAAAGCTCCCACCCTCAGAAGCGAGCCCTACCTGTATTCCGGGTCGCTGTCGTAGGCAGAGTCTCTGTATAAGAGGCTCCTCTTCATTTCCAGCTCGTCGTCTTTCTCTGGGTCTCTCTCATCCTGAAAAGTAAAATATTTCCATTAATTTTCTCATTGCTTTCAACACAGTGGCTGTTGGTCTGCGGGAAATGTCCCCCTCTGGCCTCACTGCCCGAGACTGGCAAGTGAATGGATAGCTCAGGAAAGAAATAAACTGCTGACAATGCTTTGTCTCTCGATAACATTTTAAAAATTACTTATTTTGAGATAATAGTATAATTACATAATTCCCCTTCCTTTGCTCCCTCCAAATCCTCCCACATACCCCTCCTTGCTTCTATTTCAAAACAATAGCCTCTTTTTTCATTAATTATTGCTACATGCATATATGAACTATAACCTTCTCAATCTCTTTAATTCATCTTCATAGACTTGTTTCTGATATTCTGACTGAGAATAAACAGGGATTTCTCACAATTCAATGTAGCCTAAAACCAGGTAACTCCCTTTTGGATCCCTTGATGCTACCTCCTTAAAAAAAAGGAAAACAAAACCCTTTCTTCATGAAAAACTCAAAAACATTTTAAACATATCCAGAACTTATGAGCAGTGCACCTAGAGGCGGGCCACCATCACCACTAAGAAAAAAAAAAAAAGACAAAGATGCAGATATAAACACATTCTAAATAATGAATTTTATGAGATGGACACTTGAAATTATTATTTGTGATTAGTATGATCAAGAAAATTGATGGGAAGTTGGACATATTGGACTTGTATTTTAAGAGAATATTAGAAACAAGTCTATGAAGATGGATTAAAGAGATGGAGAATTAAAAACAGTCACTGAAATAAGCAACTTAACAGGTAAGTGTAATGGCACATTAGAATCAGTAGAAATCAAAATTAATTAACTTCAAAATAAATAGTCATAATAAAAGTAGAATGATAAATACAGATGAGGAGTCCAGGGCTGGAGAGCACTGGCTGCTCTTTCAGAGGACCTACTAGGTTCAGGTCCCAGGATGCACAGGTGGTTCACAAATATCTGAAATTTCAGTCCTTGGGGACTGGTACCCCATTCTGCCTTCAGCAGGCACCAGGCACACAAAAGAACACAGACAGACATGAGGGCAAAACACTCATAAAAATATTAAAAAATAATATTGAAACTCAATATTGAGAGCTCAAGAAACTTGTGAGACGGAATCAAAAGATCTAAAAAATATAGTTCAATATTCAAAAAGTAAGAAATGACAAAATTCTTGTAAGACATAATGGCCAGACCTAATGGGCTAGAATCCTAAATAAGCTCTGGCTGAGCATGCTGAGCTGGTTAGCAACTGACCTCACAGCTTTTACAACACGGATAAAAAAAATCAAGAATTCAGAATCAAAAGCAATATCCCTAATCCAAAATAGAAAATGCTTCAAGATTCAAATTATTTGAGTGTCACAAATGGAAAATTCCACACTGGTCTCATAAAATGGGTCAAGTTTAAAAGTACCTCAATTATATTAGCTGTTAGGTATATTAGGGTCATGGGAAACAAATGAAGTTCATGTTCAGTTCCTCTCATCCTTCCCCTCTCCACTCCTCCGCTCTTTCCGTTTCTTTTCTCCCTTTCTCCATATATAGATATGTATCTGTGTGATTATCTTATGCATATTAATGTACGTATATATGTATACACACAGTTTTCAACGCATGCATATCCAAATTCCTTGTCCCTCAAGCCCTTCCTAGGTACATTTAAAACTAATATTATACATCAAAGGATCTACACAATCCTGTGTACAACTGTACCTAGCCTCAAACTAGAAACACGGCAGACTGACTGTGGTATTCTTTGTGAAAGGCCAAGTCCCATTTCTGCTCTTGTACATATAGATAGCATGTAAATGAATGAATATATGTAGATCTAGTGGAGTGTAATTTGCTGAATATATCTACATAAAAAAGTGAAGACATGCATGTTCCACGTGTTCCACACACAATGGTCAGCTAACAAAGCTAAAGAAAGCAGACATGGGGTTATCATGATATGTGATTTTGAATTTTCAAACCCATATCAAACGAGTCTAGATGGCATCATGTATTAGGATACTGGCATGCCTGGTGGAAAGAAGGCCCCTGGAGCAGCATCCGGGATAGCTGGGTACCGAGAAGGTTGTAAGTGATCTGGATGCTGTTTCACTCACAGTACACTTTGTTGAAACTCGGCCTATTGCACAAAGAAGTAAAATACATAATATTGAGGTAAAAACTGAAGATGTACGATGAAGTGGAGTGAGAAGACAGCCTGTTAGCAAGGTGGCACCTTAGTTAACAGAGGTGGCTGCTGTCACACGACCTGTGAAGGGAAATTCAGGGTAGGGGTCCCACATGGCATCCACCTGAGAACTTCAAAAGTCTCGGAAGCTCAGTGCATCAGCTAAGGGCGGCCACCAGAAGCAGATGTTTTCAGCTCCTCCAGTGGTGAGCACAAAGAATTTACAGGAAATTCCACAGGAGTTACAGACACCTGGGAACTATTAACTCTCAAAACTAATGGTCAAAGTTGTCTTTCTTCATAAAACCACACAGTAAAATAACACCTGTGAACAGAATCCAAACTAAACAGAGAAATAGAAGAAAAGAAAAAAAAATCTATGCAAATGGGAAGAGAAAACAAGCCAAGATATCCCAGAAACTATGCTGTGAATTTTGGGAGAAAAATAATGATTTTAAAAAAAGGATTCTCAAGCTACACATTTTACGAATTACACTAAAACATGTTTCATTTCCAAAAATTCAGAAAAGTATTGATTAAAATATAAGTGGTAGAGTGCTTACCTATATGTGAGAGGCCCAAAAAGTTTATGAAAAAATAACTTCATAAAGATTGTGATTTGGTTAGACAGGAAAAGACACCAATAAAAAACTAGACAACATCCTTCTGGTCCTAAGGTCTGCACTGCAACTGAGGCTGCTTCTTCACTAATGCCGCCTGGCCTCTCAGCAGGGACACTGACCCCGCCAACCCTGTCAAGCCTCAGTTGCTCTCCAAGGCCCCTTCATACCTTCCAAACCAACAGCAGGTGGAAGGTTCTTAAAAATCATGTGCCAAGTTCAGCTGTCAGCCTGGGATGCAGCTTTGATGTTCTCTGGAACATGGGTTCTATATGCTAAGTTCTGAGGAAAACTCCCAAATTTCACATCAGTGATGCTAGTCCCTTTTTAATCACAGCTTATTATTATTATTATTATTATTATTATTATTATTAGCCTCAG
This sequence comes from Meriones unguiculatus, assembly GCF_030254825.1. Lineage (NCBI taxonomy): Eukaryota > Metazoa > Chordata > Mammalia > Rodentia > Muridae > Meriones > Meriones unguiculatus. The sequence goes on along the minus strand of NC_083360.1, from coordinate 89,572,495 downwards.
CTAACTAGCACCAATAGACCCAGTAAAACAAAAATTTTACTTCCTCAGATTCTTAGTCAAAAATATCACATGAACAGCCCATAAGATTCCCTCTGAAAGATCACAAACCAGCCTCCATTTCTCTCACTGTGCTCCAAGCACTGACTGGCTTTTTGAGCCCAACTGTTCAAAAGCCTCTACCTTCCTCCCACAAAACATTTTAAGGCAGAAGTACCACATAATGATCATGTCCATTTCAGCAAAACCCCATTCTCTGGGCCCAGGGGTCTTTGATGAGACTGTATCTCCAACCAAGGACCATGTATGGATATAACCTAGAACCCATGCTTGGATGTAGCCCATGGTAGCTCAGTATCCAAGGGTGTTCCCTAGTAAGGGGAACAGGGACTATTTCTGAGGTTTGGAGGTGTTAAAAGACAAAATATGGTCTGTTTAGAAGTATGAGAGAAGAGAGAGGTTGGGTGGGTGGTGGGAAGCAGCTCTCACAAAATGACCCTTCAGGAAAAATCTGCATTAGGAGAAGGACAGCTGGACAGCCATGGACACCATGGTCAGTCCTCCGTGCCTGAGAGCATTGAAAAGACAGCACAGTATATTAGAGATGAGATCCTAAAGGGAAGAAAACACTTAACAGTTAAAGGATACCTGGTGCTCTTCTAGAGGACTCAGGTTTGATTCCCAGCACCTACACAGTGGCTCACAACAGTCTAACTCCAGTTCCAGGTGTCCAATATCCACTTCTGGCATCCAAGGGGACCAGGCATGTGCACAGACTTATATGTAAATAAAACACCCATGTACATAAAAAGCAAAACAAAAAAAAGACCAAAAACCTGAACTAGCTTCACTAAGAGGAATAATTTAAAGTAAAAGAAATATGGATGCTATGGACAGAATGACATGATAGTGGTAGAGAAGTGACTTTAGTGAAATCCTGACAAACAAAGGAAAATATCTTCTATAGGGTGATGGGGCCTTCATCATGTCATTTAGTCTAGGAAACAAGGAGAACAGAGGAGCCAGGTACTGAGCAAGACTGAGTAAGCAGGTATAAAAACTACAGTGCAGCAGGGCTGCTTACGACTCCAACCCAGAGAAATGTGTGGGGTCTTTAGAAAATCGATTCACACACTGTCTTCATGCTGTGTGATCTGGACAGATAGTGACCATCATCTTAAAGCTCATATTAGGAGACAGGATGATCAGAGACACCATGATAGTCCAGGATCTAACACTGTGCTATGTAGAAAATCAAAGAAAGTGTCATTTAATAAAAATAAGGCACCCCAGCAACCATGCATGATGCCACTGCAGAGCCCAGAGTGCTCTTGGGGGTCAGGTCCCAACAGTGCCCTGGATTGTAAGGGACTTAAGTCTATGTTGATGGTGGGAGAGGAGGAGAAAATAAAAATAAGTCTGGGTCCCCTCCCACATAAGAAAGCATTCTGTACCTAGGTGGCCATGTGTGTCACTATGGTCCCTTCTCGGAGTCTTCCAACCAGAGAAAGACAATTTCCCCACGTCAGGCAGGCTCTTAGTGACATATGTGCTGTCTTCCTCAAATAATGAAGTGCTTTGTGTGCTAAGAGAGTTTTAAAAACTCACTTTCTGCATCTTTATATAAAATGTGACAAAATGGTATTTCAGCCTGCACTGTGCCTAAGTTCAGCTGTGAAACCTGCACCCTCCCCGGGGCATCTACAGCCCCCCGCTCTTGGTGCCTGCTCGGCTTGGCATCTCGGCAGTTTCTTTTTGTCCTTTTCACCCCTCAGGGATCTTCTCTTCTGTCTTTGCAGGGCCCCTTGTGGGCATTAGCTCCTTCTCTGAAGGTTCTGCTTTAGCAGGCAACCCTGTGGATCATCTGCTGATTTGCCTTCTGCCTTGGCTTTTTCTCTTTTCTAAAAGTTTATTTTATGTGTACATGTTTTTTGCCTACATGTGTGTATGTATATATGCATGCTATGTGTGCCTGGTGCCCTTGGAGGTCAAAGAAGGTGTTGGATTTGCTGGAACAAGAGTTATAAATGGCTGGGAACTAAACCCAGGTCATCTTCCAGAGCAACAAGTACTCCTATCCACTGAGCCAACTCTCTAGCTCTGGGTTTGTCCCTTTTAGCATCTCCTTTAAACTTTCTTTGGGTATGGCTGGGAGCGTCCACAGGTTCTGAATATGAGAATGGAGAACCAATGGCAGAGTCCGGCCCACTGGGGATCATGCACTCCTTCACACTGCTGGACTCTAGAGGGTCTGTGAGTTTAAGGAATGCTGGAAGCCCCAGACCAGTTAGGAGGAACATGGTTTTGAAGAGGAAAATTAATTAAATGCCTATTATATAGCTATCATACTTAGCATGCTACCTATACTAAATATATAAATACTTGTAACACCTGTGAGGAAATTATGGAAATATATTGGACAAAAGTCTGCTTTCAAACCCCACATAAAATATCACTTAGTTTAATGCCTGGAATTAAGGGGCAAATCAACAAATTCCAATGTAGATTTCAATTTCCAACTATCAAATCTAAACTATAGCATATCCTGACAAATCACACATCCTTTCTGATTGATTCCTCCGTCACAATACTTTGGCAAGTCTCATTTTAAGCTCCTATTCTTGTCCTAAACCAACTTCCCACTCACTGTTACGAAGTTAATTTCCTCACAAAAAAAAAAAAAAAAAGCTGATATACCAAGTAGGTCAACAGCCATGTCTGGTGTATCACACTGACTTATTCTTGAAGATGTGTACATCTATGGCTCTTACATGCTTAAGCTGGACCACATCTCTGGGCTTATGTGTATCAGGATGTACTTAGCATTCATCACTGTAGAATGGAGTGGTTAAGATAAAGATGTTATCTGGATTCAAATCTTGGTTAAAACCATGAATAGTGGCTATGTAACCTTATACTTGTCACTTAAACTTTCTGAATGTCAGCTTCCTCATTTTGAAATATTGCTTATTACCTAATAATACTTAATTTACAAGATTACTGTAAGGAAAACAGACTAGTGTGTACACAGGGCCTAGCCTCTAACAAATATTGCGATTCCTATATGCCAATTTCAGTTTTTCTTTGAGAGAACAATATGCCATGCTAATGCTTTGCGTTGATACTCTTAATTACATGCCCTAGCACACTTGGTTTTGGTTCTTGTTTGTTTTTACTGTCTCATATCCATTCAGTGATTTATTAAAGCACTGTCTATTTTCTCTCCTCACAGGAAGAAAATCTGATTTCATGAGAAGAGCCTCTGAGCTTTGCACAGTGTTGAGCATCCCCTCAGGGAGGGGATGCTATATGAATGCATACAGGCTGAAAATGTTGACTGTAAGTTTGTGCTCTGTTTGCTGCTGGACAGTATTGAAATTAGTGCCTAGCGTAAGCTAACATGAACAGCATTATCTTACATCCCAGAATACCAAATAAATACAAATTTGATTTAAAAAATTGGAGTGAAAGTCTCCTATTTCTGGACAGGATATAGTAAACTGATTACATTAATTCTTCTGGTATTGAAAAGCACCAGAAAGCTGCTCAAACAGCTGTAATTATGGTGACTAGACTCTCCAGAAGAGATGACCCCAAAGAGATGAGCTAATAGGCCACCTGGCTTCCTCCTGGGAGCATCTGTGGCTTTTGAGCCCAAAACAAATACCAAGATTCTATGCTTTGTTCAACAGGTCAGCTGCCTGAGGACAGAGAACTCCGTAGGTTTGGAAATCCCCTAAGAATCAAGTTCCTACGAATCAAGTTCCAACGATCTTCCATGGTACAAAGCTGAGCTTACCGCTCCCTCCGTGATGAGCACTGCAAACTTCAAGAGTGAGGGAAGGCACTAAAGTGCACTCCATGCTGAGCCAGCAAAAGTTACACGGGAAACCTGGACTCACACCAACTCTCTCTAAAACTTGGGGCTGGGGGAGTTGAAATGAAACCCTCTTTTACCTTTTAAATTTTGGAATACTATTTTCAATTTATAGAAAATTTGCAAAGATGGTACAGAATGATACACAGAAACACCCCTTTCATTGAGGGTCTCTTACTGTGACTGTCTGACATGAGCAGGGTACACTCAGCCAAATTAAAACTCTCTCATCAGTATTGCTACCTTTACATTAGCTGCCGGATGTGTTTGGATTCCTGGTCTTCTCAACAATGCCCTTCTGCTTTACAGACTCAGTGCAAAAGACCATGCAATATTAGTCACCAGTTCTCCGGGATTTCCTCTAACCTGTGGCTGGTTACTTGGTAATTTGGAAGAGTATATATTTTATGGGTTTGCCTGTGAGCTTAGCCTTTAATGGCTGAGCCATCTCTCCAGCCCAGTGCTTGCATGTTTTAAAGACAGCTTTTCAATTCAGTTTTGTCTTATGTTTTCTCAAGTTAGACTAGGGTGACAACATCACAGAGAAGACTCCTTCACATCACAGGACACCAAAGTGAGCATGATAATCGCTTGCGATGTGAACTTTCACTAGGCTAGTCCCAACCCCTCCTCCCTACCACACATGGGTCTTGATATCAAATCCAGGCCTTGCTGAAAAAACTTTCACCCAGACTAAGGCTTTCTATTCTTCTACCAGTTACTTTCATGAGGCAAACATATAAATTTTATAAGGTCCAGTTTAATTTGTTTTTGTCTGGTATGGGTTGTCTCATTTCAAAAAAATTCCTCGCCAAATGTAAATTGTCTACATTTTCTTTTCTGATTTCCTTTAAAGGTCTTGTAACACTTAAGATCTCTTGATCTGTTGTGAATTATGAGCCAAGGGAATTTTTCTTTTTTGTTGCTGCTGAGTTCTTTTGTTTTGCTTTCATACAGAAGAACGATTTGTTCATAAGACAAAAATACAAAGTGTTGGCTGGGGAAACAGTTGAGTCAATGAATTGCTGCCTTGAGAACCAGAGGACCTAAGTTTAACCCCAGCACCAATGTAAGCAATGCTAGGAGTGCTGGTACGCTTGTAATCTCAACACTTGGAATCAGAGACAAGAGTTCCTACGGCTTTGTTTAATTGACTTTGCACTTTTTTTTTTCATGTTATCAGCTGTAGCATTTGTGTAGGTCAATCTGTGGACTCTGTTCTACTCATTTGATATATCTACAGCTTAGTGAATGCTAAACTGTCCTCAACACGGTAAACTGTTACAGCCACATAACATAAACATACTAAAATCTACAGACCTAAAAGAGCTAAATGACAAAGAGAACCCTAGGGAAGGTGCATAATTCTCATTCAGAAGGGAAAATAGGATAGACATAGGAAGCAGTAGAAGAGAGTGAACCGGAGGGGAGCCTACCACAGATGTCCCTATATTTTCAATTGTTAATTGCCAGCTAAGTGCTGGCAGGTTTTTTTGGAATTGTCATTACTGTGGCCCATCACCTGTTTTCTATTTGTAAGTACTTGTCCTTCCTCACCTGTCAAAGGGCAACCGATAAGAAATGTCTTGCTGCTGACTAGTTCGGACTGGAATGTGTGTTTTTTTGTTTTGTTTTGTTTTTTTGTATGTGTAATAAAGAGGTGTCTTGCTGATTGGTTCAGACTGGAACATGTTTGTGTGTGTGTGTGTGTGTGTGTGTGTGTGTGTGTGTGTGTGTAATAAAGAGCTGACAGCCCAAAGCTGGGGCAGGAAGCACAGAAGTGGGAGTTCTGGGCAGGCAGCATGTGGGCAGACTCAAGGAGAGACCAAGAATGGAGGCAGGAGGAAGAAATAATGGAACTGTATGGCAGAGAAGCCAAGGTAAAGTTAGATAGTTGGCTAAGAGACTATCCCAACAAAAGGCCAACAGCTTTAAACTATCTAGAAGTGTCTGTCTCTATTAATTAAACCACAAGCAGGACCTGTGAAAGTCCTGCAGTAGTGGTCCTCCATACATACCCTATCTCTATGGTCTACCTGTAGAATCAAATGCACCTTTACCAAATGCACAAAACAGGAGTTCCCACATTTTGAAAACCTCAAAATGATAATTACGAAGTTACTGCTTAGTGTTTTTATGAAATAATTATGACTGAAAATTATTACTAAAAACGTTAAAATCTAGTATATTAAATTATTAGTCATGTTTAGTATTAAAATGTTTAGTGATTTTATGATGTTATAACTAAAAACGCCCATAGTTCAGATGATCAATGTTAGAAAAATCTCGTTAAAACATCAAACAAAACAACAGCAGAAACCACCCTAAGACCCAAAGATGGCTCAGCCAGTATAGGCACTTGCTTGCCCTGATGACCTGACTTGATCCTCAGGACACACATGATGCAAGGAGAGAACTGAACTGACAAACTGAATCCACCAAGGTTGTTCACTGACCTCCACCCATGTCACACACACACACACACACACACACACACACACACACACCACTGAATAAATGTAATAAAATACACTAAAATGATAAACAAAAGGCGTTTTGTATATCTCTGGCCAAGCAAGAAGTTAGATATGTTGCTTGTAGTAAAAGCAGAGATTCCTTCAAAGAATGCATTTTCCTTCTCTGTAACTAAGAGCCATGTAAGTTCCTTGGCTGGTTTGGGAGCCTATTAAAAAGTCTTTAATAAAAAGAGAAAATTTTGGAAACTAACACATAAGTGTCTTGCATGAGCCTGATGTGATTTCAAGACATCTTTTACCCGGTCATGGATCTCTTCACAGTTTGAAGGTGAACACCAGTCAGAGTGGAATCTGTGGGCACAAAAGGTAGTAATTGTTAAAGAAAGAAAACAAAAAGAAACTTTATAAGCTTAAATTACCACAATTTCTTCCTTTGGCCAACATGAGGAGAAAGAACTTTTTCAGATACTTATTCTCAGCTACACTATTCATTTTATACAATGTCTAAAAATAGTTTTAACAATTAATTTTGACATGTATTTGGGAGACTATACTGACATGGCTGATCTAGATAGGTGTAATGACTTTTACACATCACTTTTTGGCACTTATCTATAAATAAAATGTAAATTTTCACATCAGAACAATAATTCTATGTACAATGTCCTTAAAATTATTCTCTAATGATTTAATGTACTATTATGTGGAAGAAACAAGAATCTACTCACTTTGAATCTACTCACATTTCCATTCTTTTGGAATAGGAATAAAATGGTCCCTTCTCAACAAAAGTGATATCACCTCTCTATCTACTATGAGAATCATATTTTTAAAAGGATGAAATATTTAAATATAGATGAGAAAACTATGGATTTAATTAGAGTCTGCACATTGGGATTTAAAATGTCAGAGAAGAAATAAGGCATCTATTTCTTTTCACTCTGCTCTTCTTTAATTCAAAATTGACATTCATATAATTAAGCTATTTTATTTTACTCAGGTCATCATGAAAATTTCCAGATCCCCTTAATTATAATGCATATGTCTGAAGTGCTCTCTATAATTCCCTATAAAGAATGAGAAGTGTGTTATACATTACTTAAATTTAGCCCCTTTTTGTTCTCAGCCTGTTCTTACAAAATTAGAATATTACATTATTATACAAAGTACAGATCATTAAATGGGTTAATGGTTAAAAGCTCTACTTTAAAGAACGTAATCAATAGGCATTAATGTAATAGATAATCCCAAACTTAATCTTTCACACAGATAAAAAGATTAGCTGCACCAATGCAAATGGCTTGGTGGAGCAATTACAGGAAGCCCACGGTGGAGATCGGAGGTGCAGCTCCACGGCTTCATCAACGGCACTGTGCACAGGTCCACTCGTCTGTGCTATCCAATAAGAAATGCTTCTCTCGCATGCTTTAATACGATTTACAAAAGAAAGAAACTTAAGCATGGATTAAAAGGGTGTCAATTCCCTTTTAATTACGTATACTAAAAATCAAAGCTAATTTTAGTAACACTATAAAGTGTAAACAAATCTGGAGTCATAATAATAATATTTAGAGAGATGCCTCTGAAGCACTTATCAAAATTGAAACCATTTTATGGAATGGCGATTTTAGAGGCATTTTTTTAAATGGGTAAAAAGGAAAAAGCACCTTCAACTAAAATCATTGACTAAAACTGGATAAAGTTTTTTAAAAATCTGTTTATTAAAAAAACATGATCAAAGGGTTACCATCTTACTTCAATCCTAGAGAAAATCTAATTTTAATGAATACGATACATTTAAACTCCTGCAGCTGTGTCTGACATTCCACTGCTAGACAAAACTTCCAGTTTTCCTGGGACAGCAATAGACACTTAACATCAGTTTAAACTGTTTCATGACGTCAGTGGATTCTGTGAATACCTGTAAACATATTAGTGGGAACCTAGAAACACCAGTCCCTAGCCTGCCACTCATTTAAAGAGGGCTACTAAGTCCTGAAAGGAGTAAACTGTTTTTGCTTCCAGTAATGTGAGTTGAATACCTGGAACATTTTCTTCTTCATAGACGATTGCATCTAAATAGAGGTATTACACTTTGGTGGGAAAGAAGTACTACACTTGTTACTCGATACATTAGTAAAATTTTAACTCATCTTGTTAAGTTCAAACTAATTCACCACTTATTTTAAATGTGCCTTACTTTTATCCAATCAAAAGTAAAGCAGGGCCTAGAGGGATGGCTCAGAGGTTAAGAGCACTCCTTGCTCTTCCAGAGGTCCTGAGTTCAATTCCCAACAACCACACATGGTGGCTCACAACTATCTATAGTGAGATATGGTGCCCTTTTCTGGTGTTCAGATGTACATGCAGGCAGAACATTGTATACATAATAAAATAATCTTTAAAAAAAGAAAAAGAAAAAAAACACAATTAAAAAATGTAAAGCAGGGACTTTTGAATTTTAAGGATACTCACTTTTTTTAGCAATAACCTTTTTATTTAATTATTTAAATATTAAGCACATTTATTCAGCAAGAAATAACTATCTTAGCTCTCAAATGGCAGACGCAGGGTTATCAGCACAAAATAGGCCAGCCTGATCTACACAGGAATTTCTAGGTCAGCTGGAGTTACAGGGTAAAACCAGATCTCATAAAACTTAAGGTATGGTAGAAAAGAGTTCAAATAGTAATATTTACTCTTACAGTATTTCTTCCACTGAAATATAACTACAAAGTTAACTTTAGCTATACTCCACAAAAAATTTAGAGACAGTTAAAATTGTATACACATATCCACAGATAAAATAACTCAGGTCCCTTTCAATTGATACTATGATATTGCAGTATATTTAGAATTGGAAAATCCTACAAAATGTATTAAAAATTAAAAGGACAGAAAACAATATTTACAAAGGCAAGATAAGTATAAGCAGTCTTGAAAACCTATACACATGACAAGTATCAGAACAAGAACCACAGGAATATGTGATTCTTGTAGCAAGTTTAACAGATACATCCACTGTGTCTGAACATCTGGGCAAATGCAAAAATCAAGAAAAGCTTCCTGTTGGTGAGATTCAAGTCATCAGACTTCTTCAGAAACCCTCCCTTTAAGAGTTTCTAATAAACTACTAAAGTGAGGGAGTGTGTGCATGTGTATGTGTAGAAAGAATGTCTTGTGTATTGTACGGATGTAGCACCTGTTAATAATAAATCTGATGGCCTATAGCTTAGGCAGAAAATAGGAGATGGGACATCCAGTAGGCAGAAAGGATTCTGGGAGAGAGATGTGCAAGGGTTTTTACCCAGGAAGACATGAAAGCGGACAGACACATGATACCTGAGCACAGGTAACTAGCCACGTGGCTAAATGTAGATTAGAATAAATGGGTTATCCAGGGAAGAGCCTAGCTATTGGACCTAGGTATTTATAGATATATTTTTAGTCTCATGAGTCTTTATTCCAGGGGCTTGAGGCTGGGAGGAAAAACCACAGCAATGGGTATGCATGTATGTGTGCACACAGTACATGAGAGTACTCCTTTATCCTAGTGCCAGTCATTAGGCATGATTCCAATGAACTAGAAATGGCATTAATCAGAATTGTGTACCTCATTCTAAAACTTGTCAAAATGCAGAAAACAGGTGATTGTAAGGTGCCCAGCTCCAACTAGTACATCTCTAACATAGCCCCTATAGCCCAGGGAATATGTTAAAAGGAGGTGTGGGATTCTCTTAAGAGTCAGAGGACCAGTATGCCTACTGCAAGACAGTGTCTTCTAGCCATGAAATCTCAACAATATGGTTGCCAAAACAAGACCTATATAATGGCAGGACTGGGTGACATGCTAATGTGGATGGGGAAAATGTCCCAAGGTTCCAACCACAGAGCTACAGGAAGTCAGTGGCCCCTAAGGGGAGGAAGAATCTTATTTCTCCAGGGAAGATATCCCTCTAGGCTACATATTTACAAGTGGTCAGCCCTAAACACATGTACATATGAGTCACACTAGCTAGGTATATATAGATACATACATGTGTAACAATATAGAAGAGGACATCATGAATTCAAGAGGGAGGAGAGGAGACAGGAGAGGAGATGTAGGGAGGGAGGAGAAAGGAATGAAGTAAGTATAGTTTTCAAGCATGAAATTCTCAAAAAAAAAAACAAATTTAAATTAAAAATATTCTGTAACTCAGTATCGAGTGGCCTGCATTACACACACATACTCACATCCTCTTCCTACTCCCTCCCCCAGTCCAAATGCCTCCAAAGCTAGTGAAATAACAGATAAACCTATCTGTTCAGAATAATATGTTTTAATGCAGCAGTGATAATCTTGTTCAAAGCAGTTGTTTTAGCTGGACTATTGCTAGAGTCTCTATAGCTAATTAAATATTTATTAATTACATCTGATGAATGAATATAATACCCTTTACATTTTTAGTGACTACTTTTTTATGTCATCAGTAAACATAGTGCTTGAGTCAAGGTGTTAAAAATGTATCTCTCTAGTTTCAATTTCTCTGTAAAAGTTTTTTAACTAAACTAGATTTTTTTAATAGGAAAGGAATAGTTTTTTAGTGGAAAAAGAATTCATGTGGTGCCCTAGCAAGCTAAGCAGGTGCTATCCCTGACATAAATTCTATTGCCTGGTGGGGCTGCCTCTCCAGGCCACAGGGAAAGAGTACAAGCTCAGTCCTGATGTGACTTGGTGAGCTGGGGTGGCTTCCTTTTCTCTTGAGGAATAGGGGAAGGGGGATGAGGGGAGTAGGAATGAGGGTGGGACTAGGAGGAAAGGAGGGCAGGGTCTATGATCAAGATGTAAAGTGAATAAATAATAAACTAAGCTGGGCATGGTGGGGCACATCCCTGTGATAGCAGCATTCTGGAAGGCAGAGGCAGGTGGACCTCTGTGAGTTCAAGGCCAGTCTGATCTACAAAGGGAGTCTACAACAGCCAAAGCTACACAAAGAAACCTGGTCTCCAAAACAAAAACAAAAAACTAATGGAGAAATGTTTTTCCCATGACCACACATAAAACCCTTCTAACTGGGTTTGCAAGCATTCCTAGAGCAAGAGCTTGACACTTCCCAAGATTTAGATTCTCCTGGGTTGCTGGCAGGAGGTAAATGAGAAGCCAGATGCCACACAACAATGCATGCTCCACCACTGGGGCTAATTGGAAAATTCGGTGTAGACTATTTGTATACTTAAGGCAGAGCAATTGTAACAAATCACCATGGGTCTACTGAAAAAACCTATCACACATTCAGATTTTCACTTTTAAGAAATTACATTAAGAGGGGCTTATGGGGGAATACAAAGTGAATAAAGTGTAATTAATAAAATAAAATTAAATTAAAAAAAGAAATTACATTAACTAATAGGAAGAAGAGCTAGACATGGCTATTAAACTTACTCCACATGAATTGTGCTAGGGAGAAATATCAAAATATATAATATATTCCAAACAAATAATTTAAGTCTTAAAATCAAAATTTAATTGTATAAATAATTACTTATGAATATGCAGTTTTCTGTTTCTAATGTGGAATATTCCAACAATGAAAGGTATAGCCCTGGTTGGCTTTGACCTCGCAATCTTTGTGCTCAAAAAGAAAAGATGAGGTGAAACAGAAACCACACGTACCTTTCCCTGAGAGAGGCTCTGTTTAGCACAGGGCTCACACAGTGCTTTGGTGTTGAAGAGGGTGCTGAATGAACAAGCAAGGTCCTTGCAGAATGCTGAGGCTTGCTACACGATCTTGGGCTCAAATATTCCTCACACTTCTCAAAGGGATCCTCGAAATCTCTTCCATGTGGTGTTCTGATAACCTATTAAAAAATATGTGTGTCTCTCCATCTGTCTATATACGTACATACATGTATACACACATACATACATACATACATACACACACATATACATACTATATAAAATGTGTACAATATATGTTGGGGGTTTTCTGATGCTTTATTTTTATGCTAATTACTAACCCTCAAGATCTGCTTACTGCCTGGACACTCCTATCCTTGCTTTGTAAATCTGCTGAAGACATTATACCTGATTGGTTGATTAAAGTCCTATACCTGAGCAGGCAGAATGGGGTAGGCATGGCTAAGGTTCCCTGGCTTTTGGAGGACAGGAGAATCACAGGACAGAGAATGACAGGAAGAGAAAAAGAAGGAGGCCTCCACAATGGGATAGCATGGAGAAGAAACCATGTAGGCCAGGAGGAAGGACTCCATTAATGTCATGAAAGACTCAGATGAAAAAAAAAAAGGCAGGTATTCATAAGATTATAGAGGAAAGGTAGCTCAGATAGGAATGATTAAGGCAGATGGCATTGGATGGGGGCTGGGGGAACAGATGATGAGGTTATTGAGATAGTGTAGGTAGAAATATTTACCCAAGGTAATAAGGCAATTATAAAACCTACAGGTGTCTGTGTCTTATCATTTGTGATAGCAGATCAAATAATACTGCCACAATAATTATAGAAATAATAATAAACATTATATCATCCAACACTAATTTTTATTTACCACAACAAACATATTTTTCATTTTTAATTACTTCTACTATTTTGGAAATTGTAATTATATCATTCTTCCACCTCTTTCTTCCCTCCAAATGTTCCTATGTACCTACTGCCTTGCTCTCTTACAAATTTTGGCTTTATTTTCATCAATTGTTGTTACATAAACACATAAAAACACCTTTCTCCATCTGTTGACCATTGGCTAATCAACTGGTGTGTTCTTCCGTGGGTAAAACTATTTCTTCTGCTTTGAGCATCATTTTGTTGCTTGCAGTTCTTTGTCAGTGGTTGAGGCCTCCTAGGCTTCCCCCCACCCACTTAAGCATATCTATTGCTGCCCTTATTCAGGCCATGTTTAGCTAGTCACAACATGATACAATTTTATTAACTTAAAACATTTTTGAGTAGAGGTGGGACACGTATCTAGATTGGTGTACATAAAATAAAGAACACATGATCACTTAGTTTAGCTACTGTGGAACTTGCACTCTAGTAGAATTATATTGAGGACAAATAGTTTAAGAGATAAACATATAACATGATACCTAAGTAAAATATGATGTATTCCAAGAAGTATTAAATTCCACAGAGGAAGTAAAACAATAAATAAAGGTGATCAGAAATGCTGCTGAGTGGAATGGGAAGCAGATGAAAAGCAATCATTTTAAAGCGAGCAGTTAAAAGGAACCTCACAATAAGAATAACATCATAATAAGGACTTGACGATATAATAGCCATGATATGGAATCAGCCCAACGGTCTCTTAACAGACAGATGGATGAAGAGAGATAATGTGGTACACATACACAATAAGAGTTTTATTCAAACATAAGAACAAAAAAAGAACATTGAGAGGAATTTTAATCTAGCAACATGGCTGCTCTGATAAGGGATCATATCCATAGACCTTCTAGATCTGCGTGATCCAGCTAGAATACAGACACATGTCTTTGATCCCAGGAGACAGGCAAGCAGATCTTTCAGTTCAAGGCAGCCTGGTATAGAGCAAGTTTCGGGTAAAGAAAAGCTTAGGTCTGGGCATGGTGGTACACGCCTTTAATTCCAGCACTCAGGACACAGGAATATGCACACCTCTAAGTTCCTTGAGTTGGTCAGCTGAGAGGCAGAGCAGTGGAGTCGAGTTCCTGGTAGTTGAGTTCATGGAATCAGAGGTAGTTTTTACCAGTATGATTTTACAGAGATAGGTTGCAAAGAGAGAGAACAAGCTAGATAGAGGTGAAGACAGGATGAGCAAGAGAATGAGAAGGATCCAGAAGATTAGAACAGATTGCTAGAGTTTGCTTGAAGCCAAGCAGAGCAATTCAGTAAGAAACCCAGAGAGAAGCCAGGTGGAATCAGTCATCTTGGAGAGGAGTTTGAGCCAGAACAGCTGAGCTGAACCAGCCTGCCAGAGTTCAAAAAAGAGCTAGAAAGAGTAAACTTATTCAAAAGTCTCAGAGGCTGAAGGCATTCTAGACCTAGATTAGATTTTATGAAGTGTAGAAATTTACAGGACTAGAGGTCTAGGTTAACAGGTGGAGGCGGGTTAGCCTTCAAGATGACAAATACCTCAGGTAAATGAAAGATACTTTAACAGTATATCATTTGGAGAAAAATGGTTGCAACTGTAGTTTGTCCTGTTGAGTTCAACAAATCTAATAATGGGTAAATACATTAAGGGATAAAAATATAACTTAGTAAATTTGAGAACCCAGAACACTTGACTCCATATGGCTTAACTACATGAGGCCTAACTTCATTCCACAAAACCTCCTGACTTTCTCAAGGAACTTTTAGCCAGCAAAACAGGCTGTAAACAAACAAACAAACAAAAAACCTCCAGTACATATCTCAGGACCTTCCCGTAATGATCTACCTGAAGAACAGAAAGTTTAATCATCGATTGGGTACCCTTCTTAAAATAATACTGATTCTCTTCTCTCTCTGAACAAGCAATTCCCATCTCAGAACAGATGAACTCTTCCCTTCACTACTCACCTTTATGACTTGCTTGAGCCTCCAGCCTCTGTTTATTAACCCTAAGCTTTTATATGCAAACTTTATCAATTAGAACCTCATATTGAAAGCTCGCTATTAAAATGCTCACGACTCCCAACCCTGTAAATATCAACCCTTAGCCTTTCACTTTCAGACACACTGCTGTCTAGGTGGTATTCTTTTCTGCATTATAGCTTAAAAACATTCTCTTGACATCAACAAAGCATACAGACTGGGGGAAACATATGGAGAATTAACTGTTGACAACCCTGAGGCCACTAAAGTCTACAGATGCAAAGATCTTAGACACAATGAAGAAATAGCTCTTTCCTCTAAGATCCTCTAAGATGCCTTCAGCCTCCTTTCTCAGGGGTGTCTCTAGCTGCCATGGTGGAATAACTCCTGTAGTGGGTTTGTTAGACAAAGTACAAAGGTAAGTTCGCGTCTTCTAGGATGGCATACCCCTTTAGTGATATTTTCATGTGTTCGTCAAGCTTGAAAACTGGCAATGCGTTGCTAATGGTTCTACACCGTATCTCTCTGGTATTTTCATGAGTGTTTAGGAGGAGGCTACATGTGCATGAACAGCTATAAACCGCTAAATTAGTCTTTGCGCCAGGCCCACGGAATGACAGGTTTGGCTGTTCTCTCTGCAGTACGACCCCGGGTTGTACTTCTCAGGTTGTTAGTGTTTTGGAATTTGCTGTTGTTTGCCTGCTTGCTTCTTCAGAGGTGAACAGTCTCGTGGAGAGCTCACCACTGATCTTTTAGAATCACAGATTCAAGTCCTAAATTTTAAACAAACAATAATCTGGATAAATCCCCAACATAGTTAGCCAACACTGACAGACGTTCATGGGCTTGTTTACTTTGGTCCATGCACATTCCAAGACAGATTTAAACTTTTCATATGTAATAAGGTTTTTATGCTGTAGGCTAGTTACTTAATATTAATAATCTTCAATTGTTTGCTCATTTTTAAATAACATAATTTCACTAATAATCCATTAGAACCACAGACCTCAAGGTCCTAAGATGCTTTTTCAATTCTTTATCATGTCAAATCCTTAGTTTTAGCTGCTATAGTCTGACCCTTATATGCTGTACAAATGTCCATAAAATGAAAGTTTAATCCTCAGAAAGGCTCTACCTGGAGTTAGAACCATTAAGGGTGGGGTTTACTGCAAGGTATTTAGGAAGATTTTAGTGCACCTATCTCATGTACCCGGCTCCTGATGAAAGTGGACTTGCTCTGCCATATGCTTCCACCATGACAAGACACCTCACCAAAGCAATGGGGCCAAGGAACTGTGAATTGGAGTGAGAATGTTTTTCTATATGTAATTAATTTGGTTATCTGTTACCATATTCAAATCTGTGTTGGAGAGATGGTTCGGGTATTATAGCACTTGTTGCTCTTGCAAAGAACCCAACTTCAGTTTCCAGTACCTACATGGTGGCTTATCAACATCCTTAACTCCAGTTGCATGGTATCTGATGCCCCCTTCTGAGCTTCATGAGCACAAAGCATGAAAATGGTACACATGCAGGCAAAACACTCATATCGAATAAAATAAGATACAAAAAAAGTTTATACTAATGGAAGGGTGATGAGCAGAATTTCAAAGCAATATGTATATTATCCCTGCTATTATAGCCCCAATATACATGGATTCTGTGAATATCCACATTACTATTGAAATACCAACAAGAGTGGAGATGGTTTCTAGTTTTGTTACATTTTTGTTTCCAGCATGATAGTTTCAGTCACAAAGTCGTTGCTCAAGCGCAGGGGAGAAGTTCATATCTAGACTACGACAGATATGAACATGTACCACAACCCATCTTGTCCTCCTGTAGAGTAGAGATGTTGCTATGAAGTGATCTTTGCATGGGCAGAGGAACTGTGGTCAGTTCTTGGCAATCAAATTTAGACAAGTGCCCATTCCAAAAGCAGGCTCACAGAAGACACCAGAGCCTTCTCCATGTCTACAGGAGTCTATGAAGCTGCAGAGTAAGGAGAGCCACAAATGGGTCGATGCAGAATGAAACAGAAGTGCAGAACTACCTTCTATTTGTTAATGATGTCACCCTTCAACACATACCATGACATTCAAATCCATCAATAATTTCTCATTTCTCCATGAACACTGTACTTTCTCCAATTTCCCCTCTCATGTTGCTTTTCATCTGCAGGCTCACTCATCTCTCTCCTCGTATACATTTCCAAGGGCCTCAGAAAAGTGCCCTTTTCTATAAACTGTCTGGAATACTCCAAGTTTCAGAGTTTTTTTTTTTTTTTGTTAAAATCCTTTATTTTTCTACTACCTGAGTACTTATCAACCAACTACTATTCGCCCATGAAACATGGTCTTTTATGCTTTCCATAGGTGATGTGGTAGATGCTTGAAAATCTCCATCCTGGATTCAGAGATAATCTATGACTTTACTCACCACTTACCATCTCAAAGGAAAGCCCTAAAAGTAATGAATCTAGAGGAAGGCAGGAGATTAAAGATGCTTTAAGGTGCAGTTAGTTCTTAGTAGAGCACACTGGGAAGAATGTCTTCACATCTAGCTTTAGATGAACTAGTTAACTTAAAGCCACATTAGTATTATGCAAATTTAATCCTATGTTACTTTATCCTATAATATACTCACACAATTTGTATATTATATGTTATGCATATCATATTACAATCAGTATACTAGGTAACAGCATTAAGAAGCAAAATCAATGAAACACTTGATAGCCTAATGCTCATTGGTTAGTAAAAGGAAAAGACTAATCAAAGATTAAAATAAATATGTAATTATAAACTATGGATCATTAAATTAAGAAAATGAACAAATACAGTCTGTCTTTACACTTACTAAGGAAGCTTCCCTATTCCATGTAGGATATTAGACATGATGCTATCTCACCTGTGTGTCCATATATGTATGTGTAGACAGATACATGTATATATATGTGTGTGTGTACAAATACATATGTATTACATGTATGCATTAAACACACTCATATTACACAAATGCATGTATGTATGTGTATACACATATTATATTTATATGCATTAAGTACATTCTCATATTGCACAAATCAATGTGCTTGTGCACACGTGTGTATGTGTATGTCCCTCCCCATTACACACACACACACACACACACAAACACACACACTTAAATTCAACAATTATTCCAAAGGGATAATGAAACCCACAGCACATCTATAGGAAAACATTCAGTAAAGGCCTATTACACTCCTTGGCACAGCTACCAAAACCATGAAATTCCATGCTGTGACAATTATTTTCACATCATTTTACCAAATGAAAATGATAATTTGTCAGAATTTGTATAGCAGAAATATGCTTCTGCTGTCTGAAAACCAGGGAAGTTTTCACACTATAATTGGCTTAACATACCTTGTAATCCTTGGATCTGCAGCACCCAAGGTGATGATGATCTGGAAAAGGACATAGAGAACAAAGGATCAATGTGCAACATCAGAAAGGCAAGGATTTAACCTCACTTCTCATTTTTAGTATCCTCAACATTTCTCAATCCCAAGTCATACAGCAGATTTAAAAAACACTTTAAAAGTCCTTCTGCAGTGTTACAGTGCTAAAAGCACCCAACAGTTTAAAATCTGCCAATTATTCAACAGCTCTACGATTTCACAAATGCTATTTTCATTAGAATAGGGAGTATCATTATGCAGAGACATAAGAATAATTCATTTTAGTAAACTTACTGAGTCTGGAAAACAAGGGTGATTTCACTAAACCAGTTTATCATAAAATGTTCTTCATATCTTTGGCAGGGTGTAGGAAACACGCCAACTCTGGTCAGGAGCAGCTATCACTGAATACTTCAGACTCTAACAGTGATGCTATGGCCCCAATCATTCTCCTAAACTTTCAGGTCAATATTCCGAATTTGTCTGATGGCCATCTTTTATAACATTGTTTGAAAGTTATATATTACTGTAATTGCTAATGGTTAAAGTAAAATTAAAGACAAAAAATAACTAATTCCAACATCAAATTATTTTTAAATATAATACTGTTTGTTTAACTTCAAAAACATTTCAGCATTCTAAACATACAGAAAATAACAGAATGCTGCAAATTGCATTTAAATACAGAAGGTTCTTGAACTTTAATTGATGTGGTAGTTCTCTGCTTTGGTGACAACACTGAGTTCTACGGTTTCTTTAAAAACAGTTTAAAATCTACCACACTTAACTAAAGGAAAAAATCCAAACATTTCTCATGCTGACTGACCCCTCCCCCCTTTTCCACAACCAAGGAGGCCAGCAGACTGCTGTGACACTATATACAAAAATGAGACAACCTGAAGCTAAATGGATGCCCACCGCATAGCAACAGGTCCAGCCTCAAGGTGCACGCCCCGAGCTACAGTCTCCTGCAAAAGGCATCTTTCCCTCACGCCAAACAAGGAGCGTCGGAATCTGTCCGGATTGTTTAGTTCTCTTTACAAACTATAGACATGTACAGCTGACAACTCAGGGTTTCTAGCCAACGGCCATACAGTTAATACTATCTTACAAGTGGGAAACAGCATGCAAGATTCTAATTGAAGCAAGCCACTTTAGTATATTTTTCCAGTCAAGTTACATGCTCCATCTCTGTTTCAGTCCTTGTTTCCAGAGAAGGAAAACAATGCTTACGTTTGTCAAAAATCAAGGTCCTGACTTATAAAGCCTGTGAGAGAAGACAGTATAGTAGCTACCACATAGTAGCTTTGAAATTGAATCTTAAATCTCTCCTCAAATAATTACATCATTATCAATATGCAAATAATGGCAGCATTATCAGTATGCATGTATATTCAATAGTCTATTTCTTAAAGCACTCACAAACTGAAGAGTCAAGCCTCAAGTATTACAATGTTAGATTTTCAGTAAGCAAGTCAGAATCCTAATTTCTTATTCTGCCTTACATATTCTAGTCTCTATATTCTATTCTCAACTTTATCCAGGAAAAAAATATCTATAGGGATCAAGACACAAGATGATTTATATGAAATAAATTCTCTTTCTTTCATGGCACAAGATGTTTGCTTCCTTGGTATCTTGAACCATGCTAGATGTCAGTCAAAATAGTAATGTCCTTCACAGAAGGTTATTGTCTCAATTATCAGTAGGAATCAAGTTATTTCAACTACTCTTCATAATAAAAAAGTCTAACCTCTCTGCAAGCAAAGATACACATTAGCACAAGCAGTAGAAGAAATTTAAAAAAACCGACAAGGACGTGGTCTAATACACACACACACACACACACACACACACACAGAGGAAGGCTAGTTTTAAAGGCTGAGATAATTCTCTGGCAACTAATATATACCATATATTAACACACTGGTATATCTTCTGCTTTTCACAAACTGTTTATAAATTAAGCATGATTTGACAGCCTTACAAATTTCTTTCACTCTTTACCAATTAAGCTTTTACTCTGATGTTTCAGGTTCCCAATATTCACATTTAATCATTCTCAGCAACAATTAGGAACCAACTAAGCTCTAAATGCAAGAGACAAAGAAGATAAAAGTCATAGCCTATGGTCATGAAGAACTCAGAATCTATTTTAGTTATATTGTACAATGCATAAGAGAGCAGGCTAGACATAAGAAAGGTATAGGCAATTAGTGATATAAAACATATCAAAGGGAAATCCCTCAAGGTTGAAAACAATCAAAAAGCTTTCTAAAGCTGAAGAAATTTGAACAGGGCATAATAAGTGAGATTTTATTTAGAGAAAGTTTTAAGAAATAGAAAAGAGCTAGTCCAGATAGTATGTGTGATCCTAAACAATTTCAAACTTCACGTTTCTTTATCCATAAAATGGAAACAAAAAGTCTGTAAACTTTCATGAAGTTTCTACGATAATTAGACAATGAAATCTAAGTACTCAGAATAGCTATTAGGAGACAGTAGTTTAAAAGGTTAGCTATTGTTTCGTATCCTATAACGGCATGAGACATGTTACAAACTAAATCTCTGTATTCCCTCCTGTAAGATTGCTATGATGAAGTCCTTACTCCCCAACATAATAGTTTTCTGTGAGGTGGCTGCATTTAGATGAGGTGACAGTGAGCCTCAAGACAAGATCAGCATTCCTGGAGATGAGACATCAGAGAGCTTGTCTGATTCACTCCCTTTCTTGCTGTCTTTTCCTTTCCTTGTTGGGGGTTGGTTTGTTGCTATATATTCTGATGCTAATGACTGACCCCAAGATCTGGTTGCTACCCAGTCAAGCAGACATTCATGTACCTCAAAGTGATACTTGTAAACTTGCCTAAGAAATTATGCCTGTTTGGTCAATAAAAAGCCTACACAGGTAGGCAGGGTGAATGGGGTATGCATGGCTAAGGTTTGCAAGCTTTGGGGACAGAAGGATTATAAGAGAGAGAGAGAGAGAGAGAGAGAAGGGTACCAGAAGAGGAAGGAAGAGAGCTGAAGAGGACATCTCTAACCAGACTAGTCTTCCAGTAAAAGGCTGGGAACACCAACCCATCCATAAAAACTTTGACCCAAAATTTACCCTGCCTACAAGATGTCTAGAGATAACGATAGGGCAGATAGAACAGAGATTGAGGGAATGCCTAACTGATGCCTGGCCCAACTGAAGACCCCCCCTATCGGAGAGTGCCAACCCCTGACACTACGAAGGATCCTCTGCTAAGCTTGAAGACAGGAGCCTGTCAGAGTTGTCCTCTGAGAGGCTCTACCCAAGAAGTGTCTCAAAACAGGTGCTGAGACTCACAGTCAAACACTGAGGGATTCTTAGGGAGTCTTGTGGAAAAGCAGAAGGAAAGAGAAAAGGACCTGGAGGTGACAGGAGCTCCACAAGAAGACCAACAGGACCAACTCACCAGGGACAAGAGGGGCCTTCGGAGCCTGAAGCACCAACAAAGGACCATGCACAGACTGAACCTAGGCCCCATACAAAGATATAGCAGATGGGCAGCTTAGGCTTCATGTGGGTCCCCTAGTAAAGGAAGTGGGGGCTGCTTCAGACAGGGACTCACTTGCTAGCTTTTTTTTTTTTTTTTTTTTTTTTTTTTTTTAGCACTTTCCCCTGCCAGGACTGCCTTAACAGGCCACAGGGGAAGAGGACATGCTCAGTCTTGATGCAACCTGATGATCTGGGGTGGATGGAGAAAGGGAGCTTCCCTTTCCTGAGGAAAAGGGGAGGGAGAAAAGGAAAGGAGAAAGGGAGACACTGAGAGGGAAAGAGGGAAGGGGATATAAGGACGTAAAGTGAATAAAATAAATAAAATGAGAAAATAAATAAAACTAGAAGTCAGTTTCTTTCTGACCTAGACCAACCAGACATTCATTCTTCAGTGATAGGGTCCTAAGAGAGAGGACCAGAAGATAAAAAAATAAGGAGAAAGATAAAGTTTGGCATCAAAAGCTCTTTCTTGAACACGCTATGTCTTATACCAAGGAAGCTTATTAAGAAGTATAGCACCATTTCCAGGAGGAATACAGAGGCAGGGGGCCAGAGTTAGCAGAAACTCTCATACAATGGGACTAAGTAAGAGAGAAGCTAATCAAACAATGGTGCATAGGAAGGACACAGGCTATCTCAAAAACATTATAGACTGAGCACACAGTGGGCTTTGGGCTGATAACCATGGCCCCGAAGGTTGGAAGAGTTGGGGTCTCAGAATCTGAAGCCACAGCCCTCCCAAGGCCCTGGCTCCAGGCCATTACTAACTGCCAAACATATTTATATTTTTAGAGGAGCTGTGTTCCTTCTCTACACAGCAGGTCCTCAGAGAAAAGCTCCTAAGGCCCTGGATCCGGGCTTTTTTCTGGGTCTGCCAAGCATGTTCCTAGTTTTGAGAAGGAGCTATGTTCCTTCTCCATATACCAGGGCCTCAGGGAAAGACTTAGCTCACCAGTTCAACTCTCAATATCTCTCCATGCTAAAGAGGAAAGGCACATTAACAGCATTTCACATCTCTTGCTCATCTGTGTTTGTTCACCTGAAACTGCTTCTTCCCACTCCAATACAGGCATCCTTCAGTACCCAGCAGAGTGGTTCCAAGATTCCCATCACCACCAGATTTTATGGATTCTTGAATTTCTTACATAAAATGGCATGTAAGAAATGGACTGCTTCCCACATCCTCAAGATTATTTATCTCTAATATACATAAAATTCAGATGCCATGTGAATGGATCCCATATTGTTTCAGAAATCATAACTTTATTGTTATGGTCTAACTTTATTGTTATAGGTCTGTACATAGTTAGCATAGTCAAATTTCTTCCCTGCCAAATATTCTGGATATGTGGTTTGTTAAACCCATGAATTCAGTGCTTGTATATACCGAAGGCTAACTATATATTTCTTATCATTTTTGTTTTTAGCACTGGACTATATACTGAAAAGCACACACACACACAAAGATAATAGCAAGTGCTGAAGATGTGCTCAAACTGGAAGTGCCATAACTCTAATGGTAAGACTATAAAAGAGTGTAGGCACTTTGGAAAACATACAATGTAATAGTTCACTGCATGAATCGGGAATTCCATTCCTACACATACAAGAGAAGTAGAAGCATCTGTCTTCATGAACAGTTCAAAGCACATCCCCATAGCAGCCTTACTAGCAACAGCCAAATGGTGTGAACCCTATAGGAGCTGAAGGTGAGAATGTGGGTGGCTACAAAGAGGGTAAGGAAGCTTTTGGCACAACGGGGATGCTTTGTAGATTATAGTGACAATTTCATCCATATAAACTATATTAAAATATGTATATGAAAACACAAATCTTATGGTATATAAAATGTAATCACAAAAAGTGAAGATGTTGAATTTAAAAAAGGAACCAAATAAAGACTCTTAGAAATGAGTTCTCAGATCTATGAGAAAGCAAGAGAGGAATGTATTTAAATGAAATCCAAGACATTTAAAATAAGACATTTTGCTAATAAGTAAAGTATTTGATGCACACATGCTATTTGATTGAGAAATGTTCTCATGGGTTGCAGTTAGCTTGATATGGAATTTTAGGATTTATGATGCTATTTCTAATTTGTTATTCTTAAACACACTGGACATCAAGCAAACCTCAAAGTTAGTAAAAGATTGCAGTCTTATACAGACTGACTCTCAGAAAACAGTCCTCTACATTATTAATCTCTCCTAGTTGTGAGCACTGGAATCTACAATGATGATCTGCCTGATAAGACTATGCCCACTGGTGTAACAGAGGCCTGAATGCTGTCTGATAACCAAGCACATTTTAATTGGCTTTAAAGCCGTTCCACGATGTGGAACCCATATCTGGCACTGTCAGTGAGACCAAGAACCCGTGGCTAGACAATTTTGCAGGATGCTTTTTTTAAGCCAACATTGACACAGTTCGTCCTTCCAATAATTCTATAAAGATGGAATTAACTACATTTTGTTGAGAAAAGTGACAGAGGCTTCAAAAGAAAAATGGCTTATAAGACAGAAGATGATCTCTGCATCTGTCTACTGAAGCCTCCACAACAGAGTACTATATGCTGAGTGGCTGAAACAACAGCAATTTGTTCCTTAGAGTTCAGGAGACTAGACACAGGAGACCAAGTCCCAGTGACATTGTTCCCTCTGACCCCAGATGCTAACCTTCTGGCTGAGTCCTAGTGTGGCAGGGAGGAAGACTGTAATCACATCACAGGGACCCGTTCTCACAGTCTCTTCTAAACCTAGCTGCCAAAAGCACCACCACTAACCACCATCACAGTGAGGTTTGGACTTTAACATACAAATTGTGTATTGTTAATTTGGTTGTTTGTCTGTTTTGATTGTTGAGGCAAAGTTTCATGAAACCCAAGATGACCTTAAATTTGCTTTGTAGCAAGGCTGGACTTGGACCCCTGATACTTCTACATCTGCCTCTCAAGTGCTTGGGTTACATGCATGCACCAGTCAAGATACAAATTTTTAGGGACTACAGTTCAGTCTATAGTAATGTTCTTGGTGAGACAATTTATGTGGGAATGGGGGAAAGTAGAGGAGAAAGAAAACTATAGGAGAGGATGAAAACAAAGGCTACCTGTGGGTCCTGAACAAGAAGTATGCAGAAATTTTCTACTATTTCTACCTGGGTATGAAAAGACATCAACATACAAAAATCTAAAAGGGGAAAAAAACCCACAAATTCCTCTTGACATCCTCAATGTACTTCTACAGAGGCAGCCGACAACTTCAGATGATTCATTGGGAACATTAACCATTTTGCTAACCAATATCAAGAGATCAGGCATAAAGGATTTCAAATACATCTTCCCAACACATCTTCCTGGAAGTTACTTCCTTTTGCCTCATTCACACAGCTCATTTTCTATGTCACATAAGGAAACAGAATACAACATTTATATTTAATTTTCACATAATCCTTTATTCTGTATATAAGTAAAAATACTTTATAAAACTTCAAGCTGAACATGGTGGCATACACTTTTAATCCTAGTACTTGGGAGACAGAGGCAGAAGAAACTCTGAGTTCAAGGCCAGCCTGGTATACAAAAGGAGTTCCAGGACAGCCAGAGCTATTTAGAGAGACCCTATATGGAAAAAACAGTAAGAAAGGAAGGAAAAGAGAGGGAGAGAAAGAAAAAGAGAGAGAGAAAGAAAGAAAGAAAGAAAGAAAGAAAGAAAGAAAGAAAGAAAGAAAGAAAGAAAGAAAGAGAAAGAGAAGAAAATTCAAGAAACTATGAATATGCTGAAACAGTCTTTCACCAAATGTTCTGACTGTAAACATTCACATTAAAGCAAAATCCATTTTCTTTATCAGTCCTTAAACAAAAACAAAACATGTTCTGTAAAAGAGCATTGCATTTTCTCATTTTGAAGGTGTACGCTATAGCCAGAAATAGACATCCAAGCTTACTACAACACATTACAATTCAATTTTTCTTCCTCTTACATAATTTTCTTCCACTTTGACATTCTCAGTGTGTAGTAAATTAACATTAAAGATTGCCAGTAAATACTTGCTGAGCTGCTAGCCGCTGTCTAATGACATCAGTATTCAAATATGCTTCACTATACAATGTCATTTAAGCTTCTTCACAAAGAAAAACAAACAAAAAACCTTATACTGAACTTAGGAAGCTTACCTTGCCAAAGAGACTAGGGTAAACAATTAATATACATTCTTATAAATTAAACCTAAAGAATTCATCACTTCAGAAATTTTATTTTAGCTGATATTTACTGAGCATATATACTCACATACTTTTTATGGTAACATTTCCCATGTTATCGCTAACCCTTACTGATAAACTAGTTATTGAAGGGATTAAAATAACTTCTCAGGAATGGTTTATGTTTCTAAGTAAGGGGTAGAGCTAGGTATTCAAGAACATATATATTATTGAATATATATTACATATAATATATATTATAATGCAGCAAAGGTGTGCTTTCATTAATCAGTGTTAGGTAAGGCTTGACAGCTTAAGCAACTAGATTGGGAGAAAACAGCTTCCCCTTACCACTGTGCATCCTGGCCCATACATCTCGTTCACAGTCTCTGCCGGGTGATCCAAACAAATTATCAGCCCTGGGACTTGGGGGATCAACCTAGAGGAAAAAGGATTGCAATGTGAGAGAACACTTTAATGGTCCCTTCCCATCCTCAGTCTTACAGCACTTCTGAACAACCAGAGCATATGCCACACAGCAGGTAAATCCTACAGTGCCTCTGTGTTCCAAAGTCAGTGCTGGATCACTTACACTGCGTTTTCAACAAAGTTGAAATTAAACACCACCACCAAAAAAAAAAAAAAAAAAAAAAAAAAAAAAAACGAAGAAGAAGAACAAATTTCAGAAAAGACCCCTGTGCCCAGATTTTTGGGTTTTGTTGCTCTCCTTGTGGAGCTCCTGTCCTCTCCAGGACTTACTATTTCCCACTTCTTTCCTAAGATTCCCTGCACTCTGCCCAAAGGTTGACCATGAGTCTCAGCATCTGCTTTGATACCCTGCAGGGAAGAGCCTTTCAGAGGTCCTCTGTGGCAGGTTCTTGTTCTGTTTTCTGTTTTCTCCTTTTGATGTCCATCCTCTCTGCCTTCAATGGGGACATCAATGAATGGGGACTCATTGATGGAGATAACCTAGAACCCCTGCACAGACATAGCTCATGACAGTTCAGTATCCAAGTGGGTTCCATAGTAATGGGAACAGGGACTGTCTCTGACTTGAACTGATTAGCTTGCTCTTTGATCATCTCCCCCTGAGGGGGGGAGCAGCCTTACCAGGCCACAGAGGAAGACAATGCAGCCACTCCTGATGAGACCTGATAGACTAGGATCAGAAGGAAGGAGAGGAGGACCTCCCCTATCAGTGGACATGAGGAGGGACATGCGTGGAGAACGGGGAGGGAGTGTGGGACTAGGAGGGGAAGAGGGAGGGGTTTGTGGGGGGATACAAAGTGAATAAAGTCTAATTAATAAAAATAAATTTAAAAAGGACAAATTTGCAGTCAAGTACTTACTACCCCTTTTGTTTCTTTTTTACTAAAAAGTTACAAAAAGAAATATGAAAACGTCCTAGAATGACCTCCTCTGCCTTATTTATAAAGTCTACCAACTTCCTACCTGTTTTAGCAAACACATGGAGTTCAGTGTCTTTGTTTGCTGAGCACTTTATAGTTGACAAAGGCTAACTATATTTTCTAGCTATAAACAAATATGTCACAGAATTCCTACAAGTCAACAGTAGCAGTAAAGGAAGATCCTAACGTGAGAAAAAGACTTGAGTAGACATTTAAAAGGATATTCACCAACACAGGAAAAGACGATTAGCATCATTATTCAGTAGAGAAATGCTGATCAAACCACAAAGAGATGCCAAGAGGACTATAGAGAAAATTAAGCAGGCCTGGGCTAACGCCTGCCTGTTTCCACTAGCCCCTAGCTCTAAACCTACCACACCACCACAGAAAAACGAAAGAAAAAACAAAACAACATCAAAACAGAAAAGCGAAGGTGCAGCGAGAACGTAAGGAAACTACAACCCCCTTACACAGCTGATGGGAACATAAAAAGTGCAGTCACTCTGAGGGACACTTTCACAAGTCTTCAGGTTAAATATACAGTTGCCACGTGATAAAGCAGGTCTGTTCCTGGGTCTTTACCCCAAAACATTGAAAAATGTGTTTATTCAAATCCTTGTACACAGGTTGCTCATTGAAGAATTGTTTATAGTAGCCAAGAGTGTAAGCAACACAAACACCTATCAACAGACATGCAAACAAAGGAGACGTCTATCTATTCGATGTAATGTTATCCAGTGATAAACGGAAACCAAGCGCAAACACCTGCGACATCAGCAAATTGTGCTAAGGTCAGTCTTGCGACCAGTTAGGCGAAAAGGCACAACAGGCAACCTGACAGAGAAGAGACTAGGGGCTGTGAGAGTGGGGCGTGGGCGCGTGGGCGCCCAGAACAGTAGCACTGCACACTGCATGGACACATGCTACTGGATGGGGAAGGTCTTAAGGTACAACATGCTAATCGCCGTGGTACTACTGAATTGTACACTTTAAAACAGAATGGTGTGTGTGTGTGTGTGTGTGTGTGTGTGTGTGTGTGTGTGTGTGTAAAATCACAGAAGAAAAAATAGATTCTACAAGTCATAAATGAGAAGATGGCTGTTTGACTCACTAGGACAATTGTAACAATGTATTTCAAGCTTGTTAACTTATTCTGAAAGTCACTTCTTGTTTATGATTGTCTTTCAGCCAGGTACTGTTCATTTTATTAAGGTTTTACATATATGTGCATAAAATTAAACAACTTTTGCTACCAATTTCCCAAGTACTTCTGAAACCATGAATTCACTCTAAACCCAATTTTCTACATGTATACTTATTTCTGTTCACAGAAAAGCTGATGAGAAAAATCTCTTAAATAAAAGTCATAAGTTTTTGATTGCTTTTATTTGCTTCTTTTTGAGAAGGGTTTCCCTATGTAATCCTGGCTGTCTTAGAACATGCTATGTTAGACTAAACTGGCTTTGTACTCACAGAGATCCACTTGCCTCTTGCCTGTCAAGTACTGGGAATAAATATGTGTACCACCATACCCAGCCCTTGATATCTCAACAGCATGGTTACCAAAACGAGATCTACATAATACCATAGTTAACACATCAACATGGATGGGGATAATTTCACAAGGTCCCAATTATGCCGTTAAATGAAGAGCTACAATCGGGAGAAGGAGAATTGGTTTTCTCCGTAGAAAAGCCTTTTGACAGGCTATATTCCCAAGAGTATACAAATATACATAGTATATATGGGTATTCAAATATACATACATATGTTGTTGCTTTAATCCCAGGTGTGGGATGTGGGACTGACTCAGCTAGTCCACAATAACAAACTATTTGTCCTGTTCAGGCTCTGAGAGGAACTCTTTGTCAGCTTCAGATAGTTTAAATCTAAGGACTCTGGAGCAAGAATAAGTGCCAGAGTCCAAAAAGTGTAGAGGACCTCTGAGAAAAAAACAAGGCTGCACCTGCTTCCCCTTGCTGCTCCTAGTTGCTATGGTAAGATAAGTTGGAGATCTCCGAAAAGATTGGGCTGGCTCCAAAGAACCTGAGGACCCTAACCAGCAGGAAGCAGCTAAGAGAACTGCGCCCCCTCTCCCACTAATCCTTTTTCTCTACTACCTGGTGTTGGGGTGTTGGAAGGAATTGGGGTGGAATAGGAAGAACAAGAAATAAGAAATGTAAATAAAAAAGTATGACAGCATTCATATATATGTATATATATACATATATATACGTATATATATATATATATATATATGTAATAATTATGGAAGAAGTTATGGATTTGGGAGAAGCAAAGAATCTAGAAAGGGGAGATGAGGTAAGTAATATATACAAGTAATATAACTACAGTATTTATGTATGAAACACACAAAATTTTCTCTGAGGGGGGAGCAGCCTTACCAGGCTACAGAAGATGACAATGCAGCCACTCCTGACGAGATTTGATAGAATAAGATCAGAAGGAAGGAGAGGGGGACCTCCCTTATCAGTGGATTTGGGGAGGGACATGCATAAAAAGGGGGAGGGAAGGTGGGATTAGGAGGGGAGGAGGGAGGAGTTTATGGGGGTACAAAGTGAATAAAGTATAACTAATAAAAGTTAAAAAAATTAAAGTTACATTTTTTAAAAAATGTAACTTAGGAAGATAAAGACACTTATAAAGTATACTTTCTAACACTGCCACGAAAAGTATTAATAAACACTTCAAGAGCAGTTGTTTCCCCAACATGTCTGTGTCTACCTCCCATAATCCTTCTGAACTTTCATATACAAGCATTTTAGTTAAGATGAAATTGATTATTCCTTCAAATTAGGAAATAGTATATCCTTTCTTTTCCATTTAATTTGTAATTCTGGATAGTATTAAAGTTAAGAGCATTCTCAAATTTCCATCAGGCGCACAAGCAAACTAATGTCTAAATAATGTTCGACTGGACCAAACTTGTGATCAAATTAGAGAAACAAGAATATCTTTAGGACTGGAAAGGTGGCTCACAAATTATGAGCACTAGCTACTTTTTCACAAGACCCAGGTTCAATTCCCAGTGCCCACACGGCAGCTCACAAGCTCAAGAGGATGGAACATCCTCATACAGAGAAACACCAATGCACATAAAATAAATTTATATATATATATATATATATATGGTTATTAACAGATGTTACCATATTATAACATACATATATATAAGATACATACACTATAATTTTATTAAAAAATTTACAGTCAGCAGTTTTTAATTTTAAAAAATATTAATTTCGTTTAAAAGAATAAAGAATTCACTCATAGGCAAAACAAACATGGTACGAAATATTGCGTAATTTAAATTGTTCTTAAATGGTGTCACAGAGAAAACTCAGGAACTTTCAGATAAAGTACATAGCTACATTCAAAAATTATTTGACTTCCAAATGAATGTATTCCAAATAAAAGTTCTAAAAAACATGAGTATTTTAGAATTTAAGAATAGTAAATGCTTGCTTCTACAGCATTTTAGCCTAGATGCTTATTATTAGTGTATATGCAAATATACATTTCTGTTACTAAGGAAGAGTTTCAGTAGAGCTGCTTTTAAGGTAAAAGAACTTTACAAAGCTTCAAGAAACTGAGACAGCCTGTGACTGAGTGTTCTGACTGCAGGCATTCCAGTTTAATCAAAGTCTATCATGGACACAAAGCTCTAACTTCCATAATAACATAAGGTTATGCAGAAGGATTAGAACTAATCCATCCATAATTCGAAAGGCCATCCTACGCATGCACATCAAACAAGAGCTGGCTTCAAAGATTCAGGATCCAAAGCCTTCCCAAAGGACTTGCTCTCAAAGGACATCCACTTCCACTATCATTCTTTAAAAGACTGGATGGGTTCCTTTTTAAAGGAAACTTTGCTTTCTCTTTTAAAATCCTACTTTAGCATTTTAGTATCAACGTCAGTTACAACCAGGTTCAATTGTGGAGTTATAACACTGCCCCCTGTGTGGGGTGAGAGGGAATGAGTACTTAAAGAGTCTATAAGGCATTCCTAACAGCTTCATCTGTCGGCATTAAAGGCATAAAGGGAGAACAAAGAGCATATTCTTTTTTTTTTTTTTCTAATTCTCTTTTTTGTTGTTGTTTATTAAATCTAATCACTTTGTATCCTGGCTGTAGCCCCCTCCCTCATCTCCTCCCATTCCTACTCTTCCCCCTTCCTCCCCCAAAACACCCCTTCCCTAGTCTCTTGATAGGAAAGTACCTTCTATCTGACCCTAGCCTATCAGGTCTCATCAGGACTGGCTGTGGGCAGACAAGGCTGCACTATCAGGGGGAGGTGATCAGAGAGCCTGCCACTGTGTACATGTCAGAGACAGCCCCTGATCCCCTTACTGTAGAACCCACATGGAGTCTGAGCTGCCTCTGGTCTACATATGAGCATGGGGTCTAGGCCTTCTCCATGCGTGGTCCTTGGTTGGAGCATCAGTCTAAAAAGCATATTCTTTAGTTAAGTTAGTTTTCACCTTTTAGCTGCTGGCTAAGTTTTCAAGAAAGAAAATTATTTATATGAGCTGCTTATTGAAATCCGCTTCAGCATAATAGTTCAGCAGCAGAGTAGATTTGATAAGTTTCAAATGGAAATGCTTATGAGCACATACATGTCTAATCACAAACGGAGGCTTATCTGTTTCCTTTTTGAATTCATAGGGTCCCAGATTTAAGTGGGCCAGCCGCCTCCTGGTGTCTTCAGAGAGCTCACACATTCGTCTCTTGGTGTAGGGCGATGGAGAATGAGACTTTGAAGAAATTGTAGGCTGTTCGTAGTTCTTGGTGTTCATGCAGTATTTACTTCTCTCGGGTGACTTGGACTTTTTCTTCTGTGATCTTGATGTTCTGCATTGCAGTTTGCCGTGGGATTTTTCAGCTGGAGCTGAATGGTAAGTAAATTTATCCTAAACATAAAAAAATAAACATTCATGTGGGTAGAAGGTATTTTTTGAAACTCTACAGTTAGGTAAAAAAAAGTTTAAGAGTAACTCATGGTACACAAAGTCATCAAAACCAACTGGATCTATCATCATCCGTGCTGACCCAGGAGAAAGCAAATACATAGTCTCCTAGTTAATAAAGTTGATTGTATCAAATGTCCTCATTAAGTCTAATCATGGGCTTAATGAATATTAAAGGCTAATGCTTAATCACTTGCAAAATTCCAAGAAATAAACTTATTTTCAAAAAAGTCGAAAACTTATTTTTCAGTAAATTAAAAAAATAATGTGCAAACAACATTGATTACATTTACATACTCGAGTGATGGGCTATAAAGTTTAAAAGAACTACGTTTAATTTTTAAAAGCCCCTGCCGAGTATGATGTGGTTACTCAGGCCTGACCTGGCCAGGATGCTAAGGCAGTATGGCCCTGGGCAACAGAGTACCCTTATCTAAATACACTTATCTAGCTGGTGTAAAATCATTAGAAGAAAACTACTAAAAATGTCTTATTCATTCTCTTGTAATCATGTATAACATAAGTACAACATAAGAATCTCTAGCACTTTATATTTTACTGAAGTGTTTTACTTGAATTACAAACACTATATAGGAGTGTAAGATCCAAGTCATAACTTGACAGATAAAAATACCATTTTATTTCTTGATTTATATTGTTTGTAAAACTAAATATGTATAAAAAGATTATAAACTTTAGTAACTAATACGGCCATCTTGATATAAATCTGGTATCAGTCTGAGATTTTTAAGGTAAAAAAAGACTCAGACACATCTGGCTACATATCTAGCCACATGGGTGCTGAGGCAAGAAGGCTTCCAGATCCCCAGAGTGTTAAGTCAGGCTGGGCAAAGGAAGTGAGGCCTTGCCCACATTAAAATATGATAAAAATGACAACAAATCTGATAGCTCCAACTTTGCTGCTACTCAGGTAATCCTTCATTCTTCCACACTCTGCCTTACAAATGCCTTAATAGTTAGATTGTAAATAAATAATATATTTCTTCACACATTCTCTAAAGTCATATGATTTTTAGTTAAAATAAACTAAAGATCTTTTCTTCCTGACTTCAATCCCTTGAAAAACTACTAATCCAAATTTCTTCTCCATTTTCTCAACTCTCTTCCTTATGTGCAAGGACTAAGTAATTAAAATATAAATATGAATCAAAATAACAGCCATCTTTCTCAAGCCCAAGATATAAAAGAAGAAATGAGAATATCTCTCATGTTCTATACAGGCCAGTACATCAGGCCATTTTCTTCTGTGGTGGTGGTATGCTCCAGGATCTTCACCCACGGTGTCCAATGACCCCAGAGGGTATGGCAGAGCTCTTTTATACCTTCATCCACCTCTATGACATCATAATGAGTCTCATAAGTAAGATATCCTAGAACTTTGAGGCTCCCTAAAACATTTAAGCAGTGGCTCCAACACCTGGGATTTGGCTCATCTTTAATTATCCCTGTCAAACATGTCTTAAATCTCTCCTCTACAAATCCACTGTATCTACAGTGTGTAAATCCCTTTTACTCAACCTCTTTCTTCTACTCTGTGTCTATTATTAACCCCATTTGTCACATCAGTCCCCGGACATCTATCTCTTTGTTCCTTATATATTGTTGGTTTAGACACAACTAAATTCCTAAAGTGATGCTTCAGTTGCTTTTTACATACCCACCTCTGATTATACCAGATCTTAAGATACCAACTCTACCTCCCCTTTCTTCAGTAAATTGTTAGACTCATGTCCATTAATGAAGTTACAGACTTCATGTCATGTATTACAAATGTATGGTGTCCAAACATGGCATCCCCTAATGCCTCTAGTTTTTTCTACAAAAACTCAAGACACTATACTCTTCCATAATGACTTCCACAATTTCCTTTCCTACATCTGCACCCATGGGAGTTTCTCCCCCCAGAGCCCATGCTAAATTTGACTATGCAATTTCTTTGACCAATAGGTCACTATGTCATAAGGCCAGGTTTTCTAAAAGGCTATCACTCTTCTGAGATTCTCCCTGCAGCAGATGAAGAAGCCATGATTTAGCTTCTTATGACTATCACACCAGCTGAGGTCAATGAAAAAAGTAAACATTTCCACCCCAAATACAACTTCTGCCAAACGCCAGATTTGAGATGGATCATTCAGGTGTGGCCAGCCAGTCTGCACTGAAGGAATCATCCTGTTGCCCCAGAACTGAGAAGCTCTTGCTGCTTTAAACCAGTAAGTTAGTAAGGATTGTTATACAAGAAACCTAAGGGATACTGTATCTTAACAGAGCTTAAAAATATCCTAAAGAGACTGCCAAGATCTAACTATGTTACCATAAAGTCTACTTTGAAATAGGTCAACGAATTAGAAGAGAAAATTATTTTTCTCCTAGAAACTCATATCAATATATATAATTTTTTAATCCATTAAATTGCTGACAAATACAAAACATACATTTGGAAATAGTGCTTTTCTCCTTCTTTCCATCCCCCTTCCACCCTTCTTTCATCCTTCCCTCCTCACTTTTTTCTCTCTTCCCCACTTTGCTCCCCTCTCCTCTTCTGTCATCTCTTTCCCCAGCTCCGCCCATGGCCTTGATAGGGAATTGAACCCTGGACTTCATGCATGGTAGGACAAGTGCCCTATTAAATCATATCAAGATATATGTATAGACCTAAAGAGTAGTTTTAAACACTGTCTACTATCGTAACCTACTTTCTTACATCTTTGTTTAGTAAAGACCAAATGACAACTCCAAACAAGTAAAAAGAATAGTATTTTTACCAGAAAAATGCTACTTTATGTGCATAAAGTACAGTGACGCTAACTGAAGGGGAGGGCCTTACATTTAGAAGGCGAACACTTGAAATGTTAAGACTTTTCTACATGAATGCTCTGTCACATAGGAATTAATTTTTTTTTCTATTCATTCATCAGGTACACTCCATTTCATAGAGAAAAACTGAATCCAGGTAAAGCATTTTGAACAATTTACAAATGTGCATAGCGAGTATCTCAGAAGCTAGCCAGTCAGGTTCCCCTACATGGTAAGCATGGCTGGACAGACTTCCAACATCTGTGCCTAAATGATAAATAGCTACAGACTGGCTTTGGAATCCTAAATACCTTGCTAAACAAAATAATGTCTCCTTCAACACTCTGGGAACTCACTGCACCTTTCTTAGCTTAGGCCACAATCTCATCTTCAGAGAAATAGCTTTAAAACTGTAATACAGCAAAATACTATTCCACTCTGTCCATAACTGGCCCAGTTCTACTTCAATTGAATCATCTGAGCTTCATATGTTCCCGGCCTTTCATCACAGCCAGTTTACGAAACTGCACACGGATGATGCCAGCACTGATGGGATGACTATCGGCATGGTCGTTTGTCCAACAGAAGACTGTCCCGTGGTCCAGTAACAATTAGAATATGAGAAATAATAGGTGCAGAAGCTTGTCAGAGGAAATCATCACAAGCAGGAGTTATTTAGGCTGGAACATCCAAGCTTGCTTTGATCTGACAGGACCAGCACTTAGAGCAACAGTCCTCTAAGGAATTAGAAATATTCAGAAGCCACACTCAGTAAACAGCAAGTCTCCAGTCTGAGAACGCTGCCACGTTTGCTTAATGCTATCATCTGTCCTCTCTGCAGTTACCTGTAACGTCTGTGAAATAGATACAAGTCTCCAACCAGTTTTCTCTACAAAATTCAACTATTACTTGTATTAAAAAGTCTACAACATCAAGTAATGTGCCCACTGCCACTGGACTGAGATCAGCCTTTTCCTGTTGTCTAAGATCCAGTCAAGGTGCTGAGTACTTTGCTAACTGCTACTCAAACAGAAGATTGTGGGTAAGGCAAAATGAAAGGAAATGCAGCAAAGCAAAAGGCTAAAGCTTCTC
Source organism: Meriones unguiculatus (assembly GCF_030254825.1). NCBI lineage: Eukaryota > Metazoa > Chordata > Mammalia > Rodentia > Muridae > Meriones > Meriones unguiculatus. The sequence continues at coordinate 89,536,108 of NC_083360.1, read as the reverse complement.
ACACACCATCACCAACTAGACATGAAGTTAACTAGACATGAAGCAGTTAATCATTTTAACCTGAGTGCGGCACTTCCTTGAGCTTATCAGACATTCCGTGATCACTGAAGTTGTAGAAAATTCCAGCTTTGGAGCAATTCCCTGAGAGATTAAAAAAAATGGTATCATTAAATATTTCTGTGAAAAAGATACAGTCAGTGGTGAGAACGGCATCTGAAATGACAATACTTGTCAAGACTCAGCACTGCATTTGTTAGTCTGATCTACTTATTACTGTAAAGAACATAGTAATGACAAATGTTACTAAGTAGCAGCTTCATTGCTAATGATTTGGTTAGGAACAATTATATTACTTTTACAGAATAATTAATTGTTTTCATTTTCAAGTGTCTGTCAAAGTGTTTGAAGATTTTAAATTATGACATATTAGTCATAAATGTGTGAATGTATTTCATTGATTTCAACTCTCCTTACATTTACAATTAATACATTAACTATATAATTAAAAAATAATTATTAGCTTTATTTAGCCATTCCATAAATTTCACGTACATCAAAACACCATTCTCTATTTTATATTTATATTTAACTGTCCATTAATTTTTTTATTTTGTTATATTTTAATACATTTTAATTAAAATAGAATTGCATTACTTTCCCTTTCTGTTTTATCTCTCCTGCTCTTTCTATGCATGCCTATCCTATTAATATTTTTTAATGGAATAGTTTGGAATCTTCACAGATGTGCAATCTTCAGACAGAGACGAGGTCTCTGAAGCTTTTCCAAAGCTTTTTTTTTTCTATAATATATTTTACATTCAGGTATAGATATTAATCAGTATTCTATTTCTATCAACATTTCAATAATCAGCTTAAACACTTTTAAGGTAAGTAAAGAAGTGGAGATAATTCAAAGGGACAGTGACGAAGCACCGAGGAAACATCTAGAAGCCCACCTTACACGCACCTTCATCCACACTGCTGATCCCTCAAGTAGTGTCTGCGCCACTCAACAGGAGCCAGACACTAACCAAGCCCTCTGCAGACCCCATCTGTGACCATCTAAGTTTAGAATTTAAAACACATCCATTCCAAAAGGCAAACTAAACTGCCTAAAAATCAGTATCAATGACACCTACTATTCCTTCTTTTAGGTATCTACTACTACACATAAGATATTTCTCTATAACTTGGTAAGTATGGTTCATATTCAAAGACTCAGAGCTACTTTTTCAATGGATTTATAGCAATATACTTATATAAATAAGCAGTCTTCCTTGTGACTATAAATTGCATTCTTCTTACATACAAAATACACATGCTCCCAAAAGAAAAAAAATAAGAAAGCAAGAAGTCTTAACCTTTTACAACTGTACAAACTCAGTTTAAAACCCAGTGTTGACATGTAAAGTGGCTCCTCAAATAAGTAAGGTTCTTTGGTCAAAGCTCCTTATAGCTCATGATAGCTCATGGGATACGGCTCTTCACAGTCAGAAGACCTGTAATTTAGGAGACAAGCTATCTATATGACCAACACCCACTGCACACGTGCAGCAAGCACGGGCAGTCACTGGAATAGTCCTGTTCAAAAGGAGACAGGACGGAAATAATAACCAGTATGGCTGGTGCCTAGCAATAATGAAATGCAGAGAGAGGGGTGTATTAAAGAATTTCTGGAAATACCATCATGGGTCACTTAATGATGAGGATTCAGACTGAAAAAGTGACATTAGGCAATCCATCATTATGTACACTTTGAGAAAGCTGGTTAGTATGGCTTGTTGTATAACTAAATATACGCCATTCACCACCATTGTATGAATAGTCCAACTGTAATAAAAATGTCAACAAGTACCAGACTGCCTTCTATTACCGCCTGGCCTGTGACTCTCCACTTGAAGCTTTCCTGAGCATTCTCATCATACTGTGGGTTCCCAATATCTAACCCAGGATTTTTACCAGACCTTTGAAGTCTAGTCTGTAACAGGACTATTGATATGCATAGATCTATCTTAGAGAATTAATTCACACAATTGTGGGAGATAACAATTCTGAAATTCAAAGGGCAAATCAGTAAGCTAGAAACTAAAGAACAAGCTGACACACTATTTTGAGCATGAAAGCCAATGGGGTAGGCTGGAGTATTAGGTAGGATTTCTATTGCTTCCTTGAGGCAGAATTCTTCCTGCCTCATAAATCCTCAGTGTTTGCAGTCTCCATCTTGATGAGATGAAGGTCACACCCACTGTCCAGTAGTAATTTTTATTTGAAGTCAATTGTTTATGAATGTTCACCACATCATCAAATTCCCTTACGGTGATGTCCATATTACTGCATGGGCACCAGAGCCTAGCCAAAATGACAAAGTGAAGTCACACCATGCAGATGTAAGTTCTCTATGGAGCCTATTGTAAGAAGTTATTAACTCACTGAGTTCAGTCAAGAGGCATCTGTTAAATACGCCTTCATAAGATACTGAATGTGAGCACAGTTCAAAGATGAGAATGCTTTAGGGCTCAGAGTCTATGAAGAAAATAACCATGAGCACTACTGCCATGACAACCACAGTTAAAACATATGATCATCTTGATGTTAAATCAATCCACCCAGGAACCCAAGCTATCTACTGGTCACTGTGCTTTGTCCGAGCTTACAATGCAAATCCATAACAGTGCCCAGATTTAATTCCAGATACTGGTTTGAACCCTTGTCACAGCAGTGGGACTCAAAGATGATAGCTCAGAATTACAAGAATTCTGAAAATGAGTCATTGTTGCTTGACAGGACCACAAACCACTGACTAGACCACTTGTTTTTACTTATATGTAAATACAAGCATTGATATGGCTGGATTTATGCCATAATTTTGATGTTCAGTCTATACTCTGTTCCATGTCTTCTGTATTCTTCAGTTCTTTATAGAAAAGCTACCCGGTGTTCCCCTCCCCCACCACTGACTTTCAGTGATAGGTGAGAAAATAAATTCATAGCTACAGTTAGTTTCTCTGGGTTTCTTTTCATCTCCCACTGTCGCCCCTGTGCATGACTTTTGAAGGAACATAGGAAAGGGAGAGGGCTTCTCTCAGCCCTCTTCTCGCCCTTTGTTTCTGGATCTGCCTGTCAGTCTCCTAGAAGGTGTGCCATTGACCCCAGTCAGGTTTCTCCTTGTGCTACTAACAAGATCCACCATTGTTTGCTGGCAGAGCCAAGCCAATCGCATCACCTCTCAACTCCTTGGTGCCAAAGCTGCTGCTCCTTGTGTCTATTCTCAGTCGGTAAAGATTACACTTGTCACTGAGGAGTAGGCATGGGAACATCCCAGGCAAAGGAGTCCAAAATTCCTGCAATATTACCTAAAATGGGCCAATTTTGAAGAACAAAAAACACCTCATCTGCTTGCTGTACTTGTTAGTCTGTATTCACTGCCCGACATTGAGTATGGTAACTTTGACCCGTTTCACATTTGTTTAACCTACACAGACGACCTGTCAAACTCTTTACACAGCTGTTATTGGAAGTCCTGATTTTTATGTGCCTTTGTTCAGTAATCAGACACCTTTCAAATATATGCAAAAGCAGTGCAAGGGATGAAAGAAAATCCCCGTCAACAATCTACAGTTGATTCTCTATTACTGTCTTTGTATGACAAAGCAACTTAAATGACCTTAAAGAGAACATAAACTTAAAATGTATTTTTTTCCTTTGTGGGCTTCCACATGACTCTTAAAATGCTCTTTGAAGGCAGTTATAACATAAAAGCTGACTAATGACTTTTAAAAATGTCCCACAGAGGAAAGGTTTTTATAGATTGTTACAGAGTCAACTTTCACACTGTTATTTTGAGATTCCATAAAATTAGTTTAAAAACTATTTATCCAAATAATAAACTATTTATCCAACTAATTTCAACTAACTTTTCCTTCTCTGCTTTTGAAACAAGTGGGCATCTTTGAGTTTTTCTGAGAGGCAAGCTGATTTTCATGAATAAAAGTATTTTTAAATCAGGGAGTTACAAGAAAAGGTGGGAGAGCTTTACGTGGTAGCAGTATGGAGCTAATGATGCTTACTTGTCACATAATTATTACCACTCAATGCAGCACTTATGCTTAGGTGTACAATCTATGAACACTTTATAATCTATCTATTCAAGCTTTATCCAAGCTAGGCATTTTAGTTATTTTTATTTTTTAGTCATTGTTAACAAAACTACAAGAACACATCCTAATCTGGAGGTGAGGCTCAGTGTTAAGCTAGTGCCTAATACATGGAAGGTCCTGTGTCCCATCTCTAGCACTAGGGTGAAATAATGTTACCATGGCTTATGGGATATATTGAAGACACATACCTAGAAGATAAAATGCGAGAAAATCTTGGTCTGTATTAAATACTGAGTTTTGATTGTTCAGCTTATATGACACAGCAGCATACAAAAATTCTCAATTTGTAAATATTTAAATGTTTATTAACATTTCCAATAAATCATATGTCTCAAAGACCATTTTTTAAATTTGGGTTTCCCTAAATCTTAAGACTGGTTATTGTTCAACTCTTTGTTGAACCTTCCCTAAACAGAAACAGAGAAGGGTAACAGAGAGACATGGGTCGGAGATGAGGACAGACAGTGCAGAGGAGAAAGGAGTTACAAATTGTCACAACAGTCAGCCAATATGACATGTGTTAGTTATGATGATAAATGCCTTGTTTTTTGATAAATTACAATCAGGATGCTTGAAATAGCACAATTATACAAAACAAGTTTGAAACTAAATTAAATTTGAGTTAGTTTCACGCATACATGGTACTGAGGCCTCTGTGGCAGTTCTCACCCATGAGCCTGCATCAAGAGCTGGCTTGGAAAACCAGAGTCACTTACTCTTAGTCCAGAAATCCTCCTCATGGTAACCTGGCGGTTTGAATCATGGTGCCCAGAAATTTGGTTTGGACCCGGGAACATGAAATCGCGTGTATTTTCATCATAGGTGGACAGTGTTTCTCCCACTATAAGAAAGATATCCTATGATTCAAATTATAACAAAACATTCTATTTAGAAACAAAATCATCAAGTATAATATATAGATAATGCCTGATGCCTTATTGTATGCCTGCTTGAAGTCTGTGTTAATCTTCTATAAAAGGAAAATTAAAATAAAGATACATTAAGTACTTTAATACATTTTCTTTCAGAAATACACTACAGTAGTTCTCTGCCTCACACCTTTGGGGAACAGGAATATTCATGTAAACTCAGTGAGAACCTAGGGACTCTTACAAAAGGGAAGTTCTTTAAAAATATAAAGTTCATGAAATTTATACATCCAAAGCTTATTACCATCTTTAACATCTTTCCTGTCTTCACTCTTTTCTGTCTGCTGTCATAAGAGTGTAAGATTGGACACTAAAAATAATTGAAACAGTTTACAGACTTCGTGGCTAGTGAATTAAGAATGTGTGCAATACTGAAAATTCTGGATTACTTGTATTTAATACAATATAAGTATGTGTTTCATAAAATAAAGAACTCTTTGATAATCCTAGAAATCAGTGTCAACAATAAACTAGTTGCTATATTTTAATAAGTAACTTTCCTCAGGAACCAGTGTTTACCCTATAAATAAGTATGGCTATGATCCTCTTCATTCCCAATAATAGCCAACACACAAAAACCCTATTTAATTAACAAAAATATGTATTTTTATTTTTAAAATCTCAAAAATTGATAAAATAAATTTATATCACTGTCACAAATATTCTAAAATTATGAAGATGTTATCCTCCACTTTCAATTATTTTAACATACTTAACTTCAGAACAATGCATTCAATTGGCATTTATGTCCACCTTTCTGTATATACTGTTTTGACATATATAGCAAATCAATGGGCTAAAAATAAGCATTGCTGTTAATTTGGTAGGAAGGGGGAGAGGAGAAATTTAGGAAGATTTCACTGGGATGAGTTGCTATTAGGAGTCATCTTATCAATAATAATAAAATACCTGGTGGAACTAGCTGTATCAACTCGAACACTGCTGTATCATCTGAAAGTTTGAAAGAAAATTTCCTCAAGTCAAAAAGTCAGTAATAACAAGTTGCTTCAATCTACTTCATTACAAAGGCATAAACGCTTCCTTCCTTTCTTTAACTTCTGCTGTTTTCCATAAATGAAAGTTTCATTCAACTTTCCATCCATGTATTCCATCTATGAAGAAATATTAAATTCTCCATTTAATTAAATTCTCTCATGACATAACTTGAGGCTATAATGATAAAAATAAATATGGCCCTTTTTCTTATCTCTGTCGTCTTTGTTTGCCAAAATATATCCAGCAAGATGAATCAATATGTATGTATAAGCATCTGCCACCAGACCTAAGGACCTGACTTTGACCCCTGGAACCCTATAATGAAAGCAGGGAAGCAAATGCCCATGATATACCTCTGACCTCCATATGGGCCGTAATACAGGAACAAGTGCCCCCAACAACAAATAAATAAGTAATTAAAAGCCAAAATAATTGCTGCATACACAATATTCTTGTTTATCTGAGTCAACTATATAGATTTGTATAAATATGCTATTTCTTATTAAGATATAAGTGATAGAGTAGTAGTGACAGTTATATATGTACCTTATAAAACATGTTCAATTTTAATATAGCTGAAATATTTTATGACAAATTTTCAAAAATAAGAAAAAAATAAATGAATCATCTCTGTCCTCTGAAACATAATTGCTACTTCCTCTAAATTCTGCTGTGTTCCATGGATGACGTTTCACTCCATCATCAATATATTCCACCTATGAAGAAATTCTAAATTCTTCACCTAAGTCACTGTTGGAAGGTACAGTTGGAAAAACAATACAGCTCTATTTTTTCTCATTTATTCATTTTATTCACTTCACATCCTTGTAGTCCCTTCCCTCCTCCCCTCCCAGTCCAAACCCCTCTTCCTTCCCTCTCCCTCCTCCTCCTCTTTTCCTCATAAAAGGGGAGCTCCCTTTCCCATCCACTCCAGCTCATCAAGTTTCATCAGGTCTGAACTTGTCCTCTTCCCCTGTAGCCTGTCAAGGCAGTCCCACCAGAGGAAAGTGATCTAAAAGCTAACAAGTGAGTCCTTCTCCGATACAGTCCCCACTTCTCTTACTAGAAGACCCACTTGAAGCATAAGCTGCCCATCTGCTACATCTTTGCATGCGGCCTAGGTCCAGTACATGCATGGTCTTTGGTTGATGCTTCAGTCTCTTTAAACCCCTCTGGGCCCTTGTTAGTTGGCTCTGTTGTTTTTCTTGTGGAGCTCCTGTCACTTTTGGGTCCTTTTCTCTTTCCTCCACTATTCCTCAA